>NC_091292.1:54744553-55044553 GCF_038502225.1 Cherax quadricarinatus
GAATTTGATAGGGAAAGAGAAAGGAGGCAGTTTTCGCATTCTGTAAATAATTTTAGTTTACAGAAAGCAGTACAGTTTGTTCCCCGCTTCAATGAGGCCGAACCAGAGCAATTTTTCGAAAGCTTCGAAAATCAGGCTCGAGCCTTGAGGTGGCCGGAACAGCATTGGGCATCGTTGGTTCATACAGCATTATTGGGTAAGGCACAAGAATTCACGTCAGTATTAAATGACATTGAATTTTCTGATTATCAAGTAGTGAAGACCAGTGTTGGGAGCATATACGTGTATCCCAGCAAAATACCGCAAGAGTTTCAAATTGGGCAGATGACAGCTTGGTCAATCCCTAGTCGACTTTGTGAGACAGCAAACCAAAGCTTTTACCAGCTGGTATAAAGCAAGTGGTGTCTCTACCTTTGAGGAGCTGGTGCAGCTTATTCTGATTGATAACCTGCTGGAGTCTGTGGGACCAGAGGTTCGAGTCTTTCTGCAGGATCGTGACTTAACCACTGCATTGGAGGCAGCCAGGTTGGCTGATACCTTCGAAACTAACCGCTCCTTGTCCGAGCGGTCCCGTCTCTCTTTTCAACAGCCTGGCATCAGCAGAGATCGTCAACCTTGGAGAATGAAGTGCCAGCCGGAGGGAGAACGTCTACGTCAGCCAACCAAGTCACCTGGTGAGCCACGCTTCTCAACATATGGTCCACCTGCGGAGAGGCAAACTACTCAAGGTGCATCTCGACAACAGTATCCAGAGAGACAATAGCCAGAACGACACCATTTGCAACGTCAACAGGGAGTAAAGGGCAAGCCTGTCGTCTGCTTCAGGTGCAATAAAGTAGGTCACATCAGTTCCAACTGCCCCCATAAACCCCAACCCATTGGGAAAATCTCTAATATCCCTAGTAACATGTCCCCTAGAGAAGTAGAAAAAGGTATGGCCCCTTATTATTGCAAAAGTCTTATTTCCCTTCAGGAAAACTCAGAAACAACTAAGGTAAAGACCTTTAGAGATACTGGAGCATATTGCTCACTTGTAAGAGAGGGAATATTACCCCTTTCAGAGAATACTTCTTTGAATTCCTCTGTTTTATTGGAAGCATTTGGAGGAGCTATATATTCTGTTCCTTTGCATAAAATTTATGTACAGTGCAAATATTACACTGGGTACTTGACTGTAGGCGTCTCAAAAGGATTCCCCATGAAAGATGCAGTGTTATTACTGGGTAATAACATTACTACTGTTAGTTCGTGTCCTGAACCTATAATGATTAATTCTTCTCCGGTGTTGGCCATAACTCGGGCAACATCCCAAGGGTTGTCTGGAGAGAACGTTGACCTATCCTTGGACGACTCCGATCTCGGAATAGCCACGTTGTTTTACGAGGCACACCGGCCGGAGCCTCGTAAATCAAGTGAACAGACCCCGATCAAGCCTTCCTATTCCCAGGTTGCAGGATTGCCAGATGTCTCTGTTTCCATGCCCGAGGGACTGTCCTTCCGGGAGGAACAACGAAAGGACCCTTCTTTAAAATTCGCTTTTGAGGCAGCCATGGGTAAATCCTCTTTGGGTCATCCGGTCAAGTATGAAGTTAAAAACAATTATTTGATCTGCACTGAGACTGGTAAGGAGATAGAGGGCCGGCAATTGTTTAACAGGTTAGTGGTTCCAACAAAGTATAGACCTCAAATATTAAATATAGCTCATAATACGTCATTAGGAGGTCACTTAAGAATTACAAAAACCTTGTATAGAATCACAAAAGAATTTTATTGGCCAAAATTAAAGAAAGATGTGAAGAATCATATTAGGTGTTGCCGAGAATGTCAGCAAGTTGGAAAACCTGGACATTCCATTAAACCTGCACCTCTCCAACCTATACCTGCTGATGGAGAACCTTTTGCAGATTTAATTATAGATTGTGTAGGTCCACTACCTAGGTCAAAATCTGGAAATCAGTATTTATTTACGATTATAGATAAAGTAACCAGATACCCTGAAGCAATTCCCATGCGTAGTATTAATACTAAAGCTATTCTCAAAGCTTTAACAAAATTCATTTCTTGTTTTGGCATTCCTAAAACTATTCAAAGTGATCAAGGTACTAACTTCACTGCCAAAGCATTTAGGGAAGTATTAACTAGGTTAGGGACAATCCACAACTTATCCACTGCCTATCATCCTCAGTCCCAAGGCGCCTTGGAAAGATTCCACCAGACATTAAAAACAATGATGAGAAGTTTTTGCATGCACTTCCCTACAGACTGGGATGAATCACTACCTTTGTTGCTGTTCTCAGTACGAGAAACGGTGCAAGAGTCTACAGGGTATAGTCCTTTTGAGCTGATCTTTGGGCACAATGTACGAGGTCCTCTTCGGGTGCTCAAAGAAGGATGGATGGGAGAAGACGTTAGTTCAACACTCTACAATCCGTCTTCAAGGTTGCAGGTGGCACGTCAGTTAGCCAAGGCTAACCTAAAGACAGCTCAAAGCAAGATGAAACAGAGGTATGACAGAAGTGCACAATTCCGCTCCTTCCATCCAGGAGACAAGGTGTTGGTGCAGGAACCTATACCTGGCCACACCTTGAAAGCTAGATTTACGGGACCTATGCAGATTGTAAGTAGATTATCTGATGTAAATTATGTGGTAGCTCCCATTGATAAGACCTCAAAATCTAAAACTTACCACATTAATCAGTTAAAGTACTTCCATACACCAGATAAAGTCCCAGTAATGACTCTGTCCTCTACCTCTGAGGACAACTCTGACTCTTTGCACTCTATCTCTGAAATTAATATTAAACTTTCAAATTCTGTCCTCCTCAAGGATCCTAGCCCTTTAATGGAGAGATTATCTGAAACGCAAGCAACAAATTTAACTGAGCTTCTACAGTCATATCCTAATATTTTTTCGGATGTGCCGAAAAAATGTACGTTAGGTTACCATGATGTAGATGTGGGAAATTCTAAACCAATTAAACTCTCCCCCTACAGAGCTAATCCTGAAAAGCAAAGGCTACTTCAGCAGGAAGTAGAATTTTTGTTAAAGCATGGTTTAGTGGAGGAGGAGTCTAGTCCATGGGCTTCACCGTGCATCCTTGTGAAGAAGGCTGATGGAGGGTTTCGTATGTGTACAGACTACCGTAAGGTGAACGAGGTCACAATTACAGATGCTTACCCTCTTCCTCGTCTGGATGACGTAATTGACTTTGTGGGTAAGGCGACTTTTGTGTCCAAATTAGATCTCCTTAAAGGCTACTATCAGGTACCTTTGACAGATAAGGCGAAGGAAATCTCTGCCTTCGTAATTCCAGGACATTATCAATACACAGTTACACCCTTCGGAATGAAAAATTCCCCCTCTTCATTCCAGAAACTTATCCATCAGGCTATTAAAGGACTTGAAGGCACGGCAGCGTACCTAGATGATATTGTTGTGGTGTCTGATACTTGGGATCAACACCTACTTAGACTTAAGGCTCTGTTTGAGACCTATAAGAGTTCCCATTTAACAGTTAATTTATCTAAATCTTCCTTTGGCCAGGCCACTGTCACTTTTCTAGGCCATGAAGTAGGTAGTGGTAAAGTTGCACCTAAACTTGCTAAAGTTCTTTCTATTAAAGATTATCCAGTTCCTCATGATAGGAAATCTCTTCAACGTTTCCTAGGCATGATAGGATTTTACAGAAGATTCAGTAAGAATTTCTCAGATATTGTAGCCCCTCTTACCTCTCTTACCAGTCAAAAAGTTCCCTTTAATTGGACCTCAGACTGTAACACTGCTTTTAATAAAGCAAAAAGACTATTGTGCACTGCACCCATTCTCTTGTCTCCAGACTTCTCCAAACCTTTTTCATTACAGGTTGATGCTTGTGAGTCTGGGGTTGGGGCAGTACTATTACAAATCGGGAACAACGAGTTGCAGCCTGTAGCATACTTTTCAGCCAAGTTCCAGCCACATCAGAGGGCTTACTCTACCATTGAAAAAGAAGCCCTCGCGCTGGTACTGGCTTTGGAGCATTTCGATGTTTATGTGGGCCAGACATCGCAGGTGGTCACAGTCTACAGTGATCACAATCCTCTAGTATATCTCCAAGCCATGAAGAACCACAACACAAGGCTTATGCGCTGGATGCTAAGGCTGCAACCCTATAATCTGTCCATTAAATATATTGCTGGCAAAGAAAATATGTTGGCAGACTCTTTATCTAGAGTATAATATTTTATTTAGGTTAGGATGTTATTTGTGGTAACCCCTTTTCATGCTCTTTTTTTTTATCCCCTGGTGTGGGGTTTTTTTTTTAGTGAGGGGATGCGGGCTACCGTCCGCCTGTATCTTGGACCTATGCTAGCCTGTCTGACTGCTGTCTCACTCTAAGTTTAGGGTTTGGCTTTTGGTCACAAGAAAAGCTGAGCTCTATCTAAGAGTTGGATGGTGGAGAGGAAAGGCGGTCCCATTATTTTGTGCCATGGCGGCACGGTTACCACTGGGAGGTGGCAGCCTAATCCTGAGCCTTCTCGGGGTGGGGGTGTGGCATGCAAAGAGTACGTAACCTTTATTCGGCGCATGTACACACCCTCATTTACAGGCTATCTCCCCCAACCAGCGAACCAGGTTGCTAAGAGTTGATGATGGGGCCCCGTCGTTCAACTAGTGACCAGGTTCTAGCCAATAAGAAGATGGTTTTGGCAATCGCAGAGGTTATGTGGGTACCGCTCTCCTGTCTGCCCTTGTCATTCCCATTCTAGAGCTGGTTGAAGCACGGTCTGCTATCTTGTGGCTTCTATTTCTGCTTTGCTTACCGTGGAGTGCACTATACTTATCACTGTACATAGTGTACATATTGCTGTTATAAATTGGTGAAGGATAATATAAGTCTAAACTTTTTCTACTGTGTTTATTTGCTCCCATTACACCCGGGGTAACAGGCCATTTGGAATCCTGGGTTGTAATACATATAATTCCCGACTACCTGGACAAAATCTCCAGCTTCACCATTACTGTCTCCCAGGAGAGCACCTCCAGCTTCACCATTACTGTCTCCCAGGACAGCACCTCCAGCTTCACCATTACTGTCTCCCAGGACAGCACCTCCAGCTTCACCATTACTGTCTCCCAGGACAGCACCTCCAGCTTCACAATTACTGTCTCCCAGGACAGCACTATTGGCCCCACATTTACTGACTACCAGGACATCACCTCCAGCCTTACAGTTTCTGACTACATGGCCAGTATCAAGGGCAGTACCATTCAGCCCAGACTTTTTATGTTCCCATCTGTTGTAGAAAGCTTCCAGGTTTTCTATGAAAGCAGCTTTGATGTTATCCTCTTTTAATACCCTTGTGATTTTAGTCCACAGATTTATCTTATTTGGGCATACCCAAAAACACTTCCCTGTTTTAATACTGCTTGTAGCTAGTTCTTGGATATCTGCACAAGGGGCGTGACACCAATTTCCACAAAAATGACAATTTATCCATGTGGAAGCCCGTTTGTTTGATTGACTGCAGACTACACAGAGCTTCATAATGATTTTAATGGTTTATTTACTGTAATTCTACTAGCAACCTCTTGAATACTCTGTTAATAACCTCCTTAAATGAAGCTCTAGCTATTTATATTTCTATTTCTAACTGTACTTGTATATTGGACAGCTTATCGTGTA
The DNA here is from genome assembly GCF_038502225.1 of Cherax quadricarinatus. NCBI lineage: Eukaryota > Metazoa > Arthropoda > Malacostraca > Decapoda > Parastacidae > Cherax > Cherax quadricarinatus. The sequence goes on from NC_091292.1 coordinate 54,750,220, forward strand.
CGTTCCTGATTTATATTTATTGTTTGTGTTTGATAAGGGCGCCTACAGCCCCATCCGTTTACAGTCTGCTTTATTGTTCAACGAATCCGTTTGTAACCAGTCAAGGGTTCGGACCATCAAGGGTTCGGACCATCAAGGGTTCGGACCAGTCGAGGGTTCGGACCAGTCTGATCTGGTCAGTGGGTCACTTATTTAAAACATACTGGTCGGTGATTTGGGCTAACACATGAAGGATCTACTTGAAATTATCTACCCGAGTAATATGTGATTTGATTGATACAAAAGTATAACTTGCTTGTTGAAGAACCGGTGATTGCTGGCAGCTCCTACAATGACGAACAGTCGAGCCTCAACCCTTGTTCATCAATCGCTCTATCTAGCTTTTCTAGTTTTTTTTCGTCTCCACCACAATAAATGCTATATTATCACTATAGTTGACTGGTGGAAATTTTGGAGGAAGGACGCTTATTCTGTAGTAATAATTGCTTCTCGTTGTGTATATTGCGACCGCTGGTAACTACAGGTTATATGAAATTCACAGGATTCGTCTGGTATTTCAAGAAAAAAGAAACTAATGAAAGTCACTCCACTCCACTAAGTACCATTATAATACTGGTTAGTTGCTACTACAACACTGTATTCTGCTATTCACTGGTATCACTAGATTATATGCGAGTACACTAGCAGGCCAGGAAGATTATTAAAACAGCTGACCACTGTGGTAAGTTTCTGGCGACTTCTGGCACCTGCCTCTATAGGCTTATCACTTCATTTACAAATTCACATGTTTTCAAATGACACTTTAGCCTTTATCATCTATATACTAGGGAGCCACTGTAGTATACACTATACACTATGTATACACAATGTTATCAGGGAGACTTTCTTTCCTCTGACAAAGAAAAGTTCTATTATTATTATTTTGCACACGGAACACAAGCCTATGATTCCCCTCTGGCAGTAAACTCTGCTAGGTAGTGCACACTAATTCTCCTTTTTTGACTCAGTATATGTTTTCCGCCCAAGATTGGTTCCAGGCGCTAGAGGGATGTATCGTATAGGATTGATGGCACAAATTAAAGTTCTAGCACGTAAGAGCGACCGTGTAAACACGAGAAAACCCGGAGCACAACGAGGCACGCTGACACGCTGACACGTACCCTTGTGTCTAGAAGCCCTAATAATTTCGTCCCAAAGAAGTCTCCCTCAATCGTGATCCAAGCCTGGAGGTCGGTATATTACACCTAGAATTAGTTTTTCTTGACCCTCTACAAACTCTACCCAAACAGATTCTGTCACTGCTCCATCTATTTTTATACCTGTTTTTATGCAACAATTAATATTTTCTCGAACATATAATGCAACTCCTCCCCCCTTCCCATTACATCTATCCACATTGAACAACGTAAATCCCTGAATATTACACTCAGCAGTCATATCCCGACTCTTTAAATCTTACCACGTTTCAGTTAATGCAATATCAAAGTTCCCAGCACATGCTACCAAACGTAGTTCATTAATTTTATTTCTTGCACTTCGAATGTTAGCATAAAATACCATCATAAGTTTTTTCTTCTGCACATTTTTCCTATTGATCTTTGATTTTACACAATTTCTGAAATTACCATTGCCCAGAGTTACTCCATGACAGTTACTATTAAGGTTCTTAATATCAGAGCATAAGTCAATATATCCATACTCATTATTTATCATTTCTAAATCCATACCTCTAACTAATCCTAGTTTAAAGTCCTAACAACCCCCTCAACTGAGCTAGCAAGAAAACCCACACCTGCCCTTGATAAGTGAACCCCATCCCTGGCATACATGTCATTTCGGTCATAGAAGTTGTCCCAGTTGTCAATGAATGGTACTGCATTATCCTTACAGTGTTTATCCAGCCAACAATTAATACCAATTGCTCTGGACAACCATTCATTACTAACACCTCTTCTTGGCAAAATGCCACATATAACAGGGCGCCCCCCCTTCTTCCTAATGATGTCTATAGCTGTCCTGAACTTTCTAACTAAATCCTCACTTCTACGCTTGCCTACATCATTGCCTCCAGCACTGAGGCAAATAATAGGATTTATCCCATTACCGTTCATGATGTTGTCAAGCCGGCTAACAATGCCCTCCATCCCAGCCCCAGGAAAGCAAACCCTCTGTCTCCTACTCCTGTCCTTCAAGCAGAATGTCCTATCCATGTATCTAACCTGGCTATCCCCAACAACAACAATATTCTTACCTTCCTTGTTGTCGTTTGTCATGACGGTCCCAGCAGCCGACTCACATTCGTCGGGTAGCACCGAGAATGCGTTGGAGGTTTCCACAAGAGTTTCCACAGCAGTCTCTTTCTTCTTATTCGTTTCTGGCTTTCCATTCGTCTTCTTGATCGTCAACTTCGTCGTCCCCTGCTGTCCAGCCACTGACCACGATCCCTTCTTGACCTGAGGACTCGAAACAGGAGGACTACTACGAATCCTCTTGTTTTCCTCGGTCAATCGCCGTATCTCCATCTTCGCTACCCTCAATTCTTCCTTAAGCTGCTGGTAAAGTTGCTCGACAGAGGGCATCTTGGTTCAGTCCACGGGGAGCACACAAGACACTTCTTCACAGAGTTAAGTACAGGTCACCACTGAGTTAAGTACAGGTCACCACTGAGTTAAGTACAGGTCACCACTGAGTTAAGTACAGGTCACCACTGAGTTAAGTACAGGTCACCACTGAGTTAAGTACAGGTCACCACTAATGAATCAAAGACTAATCCAAAGGGGTTCTTTCAAGTGTATAGGACGAAGGTGAAGGAAAAAGTAGGACCTCTGAAAACTGGGAATGGACAGCTGACGGATAACGAACTGGAAATGTGTTCCTTATTTAATGACTATTTTTTGTCAGTTTTTACACAGGAAGATGTAAATGAGATTCCAGTAATTAACAATTATTTAGTTCCTGATGAATTTAAATTAACTAATATTACTGTCACGAGGGATATGGTTATTAAACAGACAGACAAACTGAAGCAAAATAAGTCCCTGGGACCCGATGAGTTGTTTTCCAGGGCTCTTAAGGAATGCAAGATGGAGCTTAGTCAGCCATTAACGACTGTGTTTAATGCGTCCATCCTTACCGGTGTTGTGCCAGAGATGTGGAAGATGGCTAATGTGGTTCCTAAATTCAAATCAGGGGATAAGTCCACTCCTTCAAATTACCGTCCAATAAGCCTGACATCTATAGTGGGCAAGTTATTAGAATCAATTATAGCTGACATTATTAGAAGTCACCTTGAAGAGCATAACTTGATAAATGAATCTCAGCATGAATTCACGAGAGGTCGTTCCTGCCTGACAAATTTACTGACGTTCTTCAATAGAACATTTGAGGCAGTTGACAGTGATAAAGAATATGATATTGTTTATTTGGATTTTAGTAAAGCCTTCGATAGAGTACCTCACAAGAGACTCTTAAGAAAAGTGGCAGCTCATGGTATAGGAGGTAAAGTTCTAGCATGGATAGAGGCATGGCTTACCAATAGAAAGCAGAGAGTTACCATTAATGACGTGAAATCTGAATGGGGATTAGTTACTAGTGGCGTTCCACAAGGATCAGTTTTAGGCCCTCTCTTGTTCATAATTTACATAATTTCAAATATTGAAAAAACGTATATATACGTTTGGACCGTTTTAAAAAGAGATTGGACAAATATATGAGTGGGAGGGGCTGGGTTTGATTGGTGTCATTGGGTATGGAAGTTATTTATTGGGTAGCTTTAGGTAGAGGTCACTTTGATAAGGACCTACCTTGCATGGGCCAGTAGGTCTTCTGCAGTGTTTCTCCATTCTTATGTTCTTATTTCGGTGTTGTACACAGGCGTTGTTCAAGTTATTGTTCCTACATGCGTAAACATAAGAGCATAAGAACATAAGAAAGAAGAAACACTGCAACAGGCCTACTGACCCATGCGGAGCAGGTCCATGTCCCCCCGGATTAGACCAATGACCCACCCCCCAGATTATCCCAATGAGCCACCCAGTCTGGTCATCCCCACTCAAGGATGGAGCACTGCATCAGACCCAGCAGCACAAGCTAGTCAGGTCCAACTCACATCCACCCACACCCACTCATGTATTTATCTAACCTATTTTTAAAACTACACAACGTTGCAGCCTCAATAACTGTACTCGGGAGCTTGTTCCGCTCATCCACAACTCTATTACCAAACCAGTACTTTCCTATATCCTTCCTGAATCTGATTTTTTCCAACTTGAAACCATTGCTGCGAGTCCTGTCTTGGCTGGAAATTTTCAGCACACTATTTACATCCCCTTTATTTATTCCTGTTTTCCATTTATACACCTCGATCATATCCCCCCTAATTCTACGCCTTTCGAGTGAGTGCAGATTCAGGGCCTTCAGTCTATCCTCATAGGAATGATTTCTGATACATGGGATCATCTTTGTCATCCTCCTTTGTACATTTTCCAGAGCATTTATATCCATTCTGTAATACGGTGACCAGAACTGAGCAGCATAGTCTAAATGAGGCCTAACCAAGGATATATAGAGTTGAAGAGCAACCTGAGGACTTCTATTATTTATACTTCTAGATATGAAGCCAAGAATTCTGTTAGCTTTATTGCGAACACTAATGCACTGTTGTCTTGGTTTTAGGTTACTGCTAACCAGAACTCCTAAATCCTTTTCGCAATCGGTAGTATTAAGATCTACATTATTTAGTTTATATGTGTCATGGTTATTTAACTGTCCAACATTTAGAACTTTGCATTTGTCAATATTAAACTGTATCTGTCACTTCTCCGACCATTGCGTCAGTCTATTCAAATCATCCTGGAGTGCTCTAATGTCCTCATTAGAATGAATTGGACGGCCTATTTTGGTGTCATCAGCAAATTTGCTTATGTCGCTATTTATTCCCTCATCTATGTCGTTTATGTAAATTGTGAACAACAACGGGCCCAACACTGACCCCTGAGGAACACCACTTGTGATATGCCCCCATTCTGATTTCTCCCCATTTATGCAAACTCTCTGCTGTCTATTTGTCAGCCATGCATCTACCCAGGAAAAAATTTCTCCTCCTATTCCGTGTGCCCTAAGTTTCCTCAATAGCCTCTGGTGTGGAACTCTATCGGAAGCCTTACTGAAGTCCATGTACACAATATCATATTCATTACCATGATCTACCTCCTCAAACACCTTAGTGAAAAAAGTTAGTAAATTCGTAAGACAGGAACGCCCCTTTGTAAAACCGTGTTGAGAATCATTAATCAATCTGTGCATGTCAAGATGGCTACGAATTGCTTCGGCAATTATTGATTCCATAAATTTTCCCACTATGGAGGTAAGGCTTATTGGTCTATAGTTCGAAGCCAATTACCTGTCACCTGCCTTGAAAATAGGTATTACATTTGCCATTTTTCACTTATCAGGCACTATGCCAGTTTGCAGTGATATGTTAAAAAGATTAGCCAAAGGTATGCTAAGTTCCTCTTTACATTCCTTTAACACCCTTGCAAACAGTTCATCAGGACCTGGGGATTTGTTAGGTTTTAGTTTCTCTATTTGTCTGAGGACCATGTCACTAGTTACCGCAATTGTGCATAGTTTATTATCATCCTGTTCTACGTAATCTATTATTTCAGGAATATCGCTAGTATTTTCCTGGGTGAAACTGAGAGGAAGTAGGTATTTAGAATTTCACACATATCCTTATCACTGTCAGTGATCTGACCAGAGTTACTCTCAAGTGGGCCAATCTTGTCCCTAATCTTACTTCTGTATGCCTGAAAGAACCCTTTTGGGTTAGTCTTTGAATCCCTTGCGACCTTAACCTCATAATCTCTTTTTGCTTTTCTTATTCCTTTCTTTATTTCTCTCTTTAATTGAATATATTGATTTCTTAACTGCCCATCCCCTCTTTTGATACGCCTATATATGCCTCTCTTTTAACCAATGAGATGTTTTAATCTATTGTTCATTCATTTGGGATCATTCTTGTTAGATCTAATTTCCCTACTCGGAACAAAAGTTGTCTGGGCAGCTAGAACTATGCTCTGAAATGTGTTCATTGGGGCGAGTGTCGAGGTTTCTTGTTGTTTCACCTACATAAATCTTGTCGCAGCCTCCACAGGGTATAGTGTAAACCCCTGCGTTGACTGGTTCGTGGTGCTTGGATTTTGTTCTGGTTAGATCCTTTATTGAAGTGCTGGAAGCAATGGAGACTCTCGTGTTAGCTTGTAAAAGTACTTTAGAAACATTCAGTGCAACCTGGCTGTTGGGAAGAATTATAACTTTGTTAGAAGTGGTGTTGGTGCATGGAGAATTTATGATCTGAAGAGCTCTTTTCTTGCAGTCTTTGATGAAAAAGGAAGGAAAATGTAAATCAGTGAAGGTTTGGTGAATGTATGTACATTCCTCGTTGCGAGGGAAAAGTTCAACAGATAGGAGTAGCGAGTATATGGTGACGATAGTTTGATTGCCCAGCTGCTTGTTAAGGTGGGGTCAGTCTAGCTCCCGCTATCCCCCCCCTTTTTTCCCCACCCGGAAAGGTGACGTGTGGGGCTCGGACCAAACAGTAATCACTTGACTCACAGCTCCCAGCACAACTGTAAGTAAAAGCCTCTGCTCCTATTCTAGTGGATATATTGATTGAAAGCTTCACTTTTGACCAATAATAAACTTAGTCCTTTCAGCCTTGATTTCCATGTTATGCTTTTAGATAATCACCATTTCTTTTAAATATTGTACTTATGGAGAGTGATTTCTTAAGCAGTAGGTAACCTTTGTCTCTTTCTAGCTTGGAATGTCAGCTCGGGTCATCTGGCAACTAAAGAAACAATGTTGAAGGAGACGAACTTTACCTAAGTTCTGAGATGTCACCATTTTATCTGCATACCTAAGTGTAGTCAACCCCAGGCAACTACCTCTCATCTTTGCAGTGGTGAAAGACCTGCGTTCCTATCATATTGACGGACTATTCAAGGCTAGAGACGCTGTGAAGAAATAGTCATTGGGTTGTCACTCAAAATCTGTGACCCCCCATCATCAGCAATGGCTACAATTTCTACAACATGCAGTGTCAACAACATCTGACACCCCAGTCTAACTGTATATATTAGCGTTGAATTCAGATATTATTTTTATATTTCATTTTTCATTTCTCTTTCAAGTAGGACAAAAATTCATATTTATTTTTTTTATATTTTCATTTCTAAATAATGAAGTGTTTATATTTGACTGTTATTATTCTTTTTCTAATCATTAATTTTCCTGAGGAGGAGCCAGCCTTGATAATACTTACTGAAGTTGTTACAGGGCTGAGTAAGCCTTCACACTCGTCAAGAAACTCAGGACTACAAATTCGGTATGCTTTCAGAAAAATTCCGATGATGATGCCTCTTTTGGTCCTAGTATCTTGACTGGAATAGAAGTGTGTGAGATCATTTTTATTTGTAGGTTTCCGATAAACTTGAAATCTTAGGTTGTTGTCTACTTTGTGGATAAGGACGTCTAGGAAAGGTAGCTTGTCACTGGACTCTTCTTCTAGTGTAAACTGGATCGCCGGTTCAACTGCGTTCAGCCTTGCCTGAAGATTCCGTACATCAAAACGTTTGGGAGTTATTACAAAGACGTCATCCACGTAACGTAACCAAGTGACGCTTGAAGGGATGATGTTGGCAAAGTGTTCGGACTCTATTGTATGCACCTTGGCCTGTTGCTGTATACCAGGTTGGGTAGCCGGGATCTGCTGGTGAGGTGCCAGTTGAGCTTGCAAAGTGGCTGTGCCGGGTAAGGAGTGCCTGCGTTGTCTTGCTATGGCCGTTGGGGGGCTCGCTTAGTGCCGCCTGCTGATCGCGTTGACCAGATGTACCCCGTTGACGCCTCCTGTTTCTCTTGTTTCTGTTTCTTCATTGAGCTAGGGGTGCAGGAGGTTCCTGACCATGATGCCTGGTTGAGGCTTCGAGGGTTGGGAATTCCTGGGCATTGAGTTGGGTTAGCTGATGAGAGATCTGCGGTGTGACAGGGCTCTCTGCACCCATCGTCTGCTGAGAGTGATGATCCGTCGTAGCCTCTCGGGGCATCGAGGATTCCAGGCATGGTGTTTCTGCCTGCAGTTTGGGCATTGTGGAGTGGGTGGCGATGTATTTTTCAGCTTGGTGATGCATTCCTCAGTAGGGTGGCGCTGGTTGCAGACACCGCAGATTACTCTGCTTGGACAGAGTGCACCCAGGTGTCCATAATGCTGACACTTGAAACAGCGAACTGGTTCTGCCGTGAAGGTCCTGACATCGCACAGAGGGCCAGAGAGGTGGCTTATATACTGCAGTCAGATGAGTCGAAGCAGGAGGAGGCGGGATCACAGTGGGACCTGCCACTAGTGTAAGTAGGTCGTCGTCCTAAGATTGGACAAGCGTAGAAGTTGTGCAAGAAAGGTATAAAATACCGACAATATGAAAGTTAAGACACATGTGCAACATCTGGATATCTTTATTGTAGACGTTTTGCCATCCAGTGGCTTTATCAATACAGATTCTAGGACATAATAGAAGACAGTAGAACTTTATGCAAAAGATGAGGTAATCAGTCCCTCAGCCTTGGAGTTAGTGTTCACAGCATCCTGGTGGAGGAGAATCTGGAGCAAAGGCAAGAAGACTGGCGGTTATATAGGCGTCAGTGGATAGGGACGTGTAGCAGACGAGGGTATAGTCACTGATAGGCGGGATTCCCCAGTGGGTAGGACCTACCCAAAGGGATGGGTTAGTTGTAGCAGCCGTGAAGAAGGTCTTGTAGATGTCCTCTGAACCAACACTGCAACATCATGGAATCTTGGTTCAGAGGACATCTACAAGATCTTCTTCACGGTTGCTACAACTAACCCATCCCTTTGGGTAGGACCTACTTCCACTGGGGAATCCCGCCTACCAGTGACTATGCCCTCGTCTGCTATACGTCCTTATCCAATGGCGCCTATATAGCCGCTGAATCTGTACTGGAAGGCGCTCAGTGACGGACAGATAGACAAACTTGAGACACGACATGACTACTGGACCTCTCTCCTTGACGAAGACATTCGCAGACCCACAAACCATCACAAACTTTTCTACTCCTTGCATGATCCTGCTCCTAACCCTATTTACAAATAACCTTGGATTCTCTGATAGGTACCTTCTCTGACAGGTACCATTCTCTGACCCACGTTCGCCTTAGCTTTTGGATTATGACATGGCTCAGTTCTACACACCTCTCTAGCTCTAAACTTCGCCTGTCCCTTCCTCCCCATTCACCCCACCGGAGTCCTAACAGAAGAACCTGAATTTCTCTTCTCAATATCTGTCCCACGATCGCCTTCGCTGCTGGGTTAAGCCCTGGCTCTATTTCTACGACTAAGAACACTCCTCTCCAGCGCTATTCTTCGTCTGTCCCGTCTTCCCCACTCGTCCCATTTGGGATCTTACCTGAACTTGTTCGTTCGTTCGTTCGTTGCCTTTGCTCCAGATTCTCCTCCACCACGATGCTGTGAACACTAACTCCAAGGCTGAGGGAATGATTACCTCATCTTTTGTAAATAGTTCTACTGTCTTCTATTATGTCCTAGAATCTGTATTGATAAAGCCACTGGATGGCGAAACGTCTACAATAAAAATACCCAGATGTTGCACATGTGTCTTAACTTTCACAACGGTTGAAGTCTTTGTACCAAGATCCCTTGATGTTGCAGTGTCTGACAGATGAGATAAATGGTTTTGGAAACCGACAACTTGAAGAACTGAGACACTTATACAAGACTGATGGGCTGAACACATCGATTCCAGGCTGAGGGGCTGATTACCTCAAACTCCTCCTCTCCTTACACCTTTGTACTGGACTGATGAAGCCACTGTATGGCGAAACGTTTCCTGAATAAAGATTCTTATATGTTGCATAATTGTCTCAATCTTCAACTTGTCGGTTTTTCAAATCATTCATCACATGGGAATCTTTACTGAAGAAACGTTTCACCACACAGTGGCTTCATCAGTCCAGTACAAAGTAGAAATGGGAGAGGAGGAGTTTGAGGTAATCAGTCCCTCAACCTGGAATCGATGTGTTCAGTCCATCACTCTTGTAGGATGTACAGCATAAGGCCAGAGAGGTGGCTTATATACTGCAGTCAGATGAGTCGAAGCAGGAGGTGGAATCACAGTGGGACCTGCCACTAGTGTAAGTAGGTCGTCGTCCTAAGGTTGGCTTATATACTGCAGTGTGAGGGAAAAGTTCAATAGATAGGAGTAGCAATATAGTAACAATAGTTTCATTACCGGCTACTAGTTAAGGTAGGGTAAGTCACGCTCCCGTTTTTCCCGCCTTTTCTCCCCCACCCCTAAAGTGATAGTTTGATTGCCGGCTGCTTGTTAACGTAGGGTCAGTCTAGCTCCCGCTATCCCTTCCCCTCCCTCTTCCACCCTCCCCCCCCTCGAAAGGTGACGTGTGGGGCTCTGGTCAAACAGTCCCCTCAAGGAAGGTTCCTTGATGTTGGTGAGGGGCTCTTGATTTAGGGAATTGTATCTGTGCTCCAGTTCCCCGAATTAAGCCTGAATGCCTTCCACATCCCCCCCCCCAGGCGCTGTATAATCCTCCGGGTTTAGCGCTTCCCCCTTGATTATAATAATAATAATGGTCAAACAGTAAATGACTCGACTCACAGCTCCCAACACTACTCTTGGATGACAGTGAGGGTCACCTGTCAATCAACGAGAAGAACAGGAGAAGGACTAACGTCCAGAGACTTCCCCATTTTGCATTTAAGTACCGGTGCACCTGTATGAAATTGCAGGACGTACCCCCACATCATTGCAGCGGTAAAGAACCTGCTTTCCTGTCATCGGGATACTACTCACGGCGTTAATCTGTGAAGAACTAGCCAGTGGTGGTCACCAACACCTGCGACCCCCCCCTCCCATCATCAGCAACGGCTACGATTTCAACAACAGTGTCACCAACACCAGACACCCATGTACATATTAGCGTTGAATTCAGTTATCATTTATATTTTTCATTTTTCATTTTCTTTAATGTAGGATTAATATTTCATATTTAAGTGTTTTATATTTTATATTTTCTATATAATAAAGTGTTTGTTTGTCTGTTATTATTTCTTTTTCTATTCACTAATTTTCCTGAGGAGAAGCCAGCCTGAGTAATACTGACTGAAGTTGTTACAGGGCTGAGTAAGCCTTCACAAGTGGCGACCTTGCCAGGATTTTCTCTACTGAATCAAGATTCAACTCCATCTCGAATCTACCATTGGAACTTCAACACCGCATACCACAGACGGTTACCACCAGCCATGAGTAATCATTCTCTATGGTAGGACTACAGTACAGGTATTTAAAAGATTTGGTGATTGTTATAGTCTCAATTTATTGTAAGTCAAGTCAGGCAGGATATAATATTTAATTCTGCCACCTAATTGTATGTGAGCTTGAAACACTTTGGAGGATTAGACTCTAGGGACCCGAGATTTTCCAGTGACAACTTGTTTCATTGAGCTCTTTATTATATCAAGGGAACTGTCATAGGACACTCTTGATTTGTTGGTGAGAAGATTGGATGGTCAAGGGACCCCATTCTACTTACTGTTTGCTCGGAGCCGGCATAGAACCCTTCGTTTTCGTTAATACATATTGTTTAATTGAAGCAGGGATCGAGCCCTCTGGTTTATTTATAGTTTGAGCGGAGCAGGAATAGAACCCTCCGTTTTCTTTAATACCCGTTTCATTTCCCCTCATAGTTTAAGTTATTCTTGCAAGCATGGATGAATACCAGTTTTGGATGAATGCCGGAAGTAAGTTAGGAATAACAGGGAAAAATTTAGAATCTTTCATTAGTGCTAAGATCCAGGAAAGACTTGAAAGAGAGAGAATTGAGAGAGAAGAAAGACAGCTAGAAAGGGAAAGAGAAGAGAATAAGGAGAGAGAGAGAATCGAAAGAGAAGAGAAAAAGGAGAAAGAGAACCTTGAAAGACAAAAGAAAAAGGAGAGAGAAATCTGAGAAAGACAGTTAGAGAGTGAGAAGACCAAAAAGAGCGTGATAGACTTGATCGTGAGGAAAGAGCTAGAGAACGTGAAGAACAAGCTAAGATACGTGAGGAACAGGTTAAATTAAGAGAACTTGAGGAAAGAGCAAAGGATAGAGAAGTTGAGGAAAAAGCTAGAGAACATGAGTTAATAGAGAGAGAAAAGGATCGCGAGCTCGAAAAATCTCGCCTTGAATTAGAGAATAAAAAGTTAACTTTTTCACAACAACAATTAGAGGAAGGAGTAATGGAACAACGTGCAGTCAGTGCACATATTCCAACACCTAATTTACCTCCCTTCACAGAGGGGGAAGACATAACTTCATACATTATCAGGTTTGAAAATACCGCTACCCTCTGTGAATGGCCTGCTGACACCTGGGCTACCAGGTTAGAATGTTATTTTCTGGTACAGCCTTAAATATCTATGCAACTTTGTCACAGGATATATGTAATTATAACCTACTGAAGAAGGCAATCCTTAAAGCATATCAAAAAACCACTAATTCTTACAGGAAAGATTTCAGGTATGCCACCTTACAGCCTGGCCAGAACTTTCAACAGTTACAGGTAACACTCTTTCGTTTGTTCGACTTTTGGATAGAGAGTTCAGGAATTGATCATAGTTATGAATCTCTTAGAGACTTCATGGTTGCTGACCAGTTCCTGACAGCTCTTCCTCACCAGATACGAACATTCATTAGAGAACGTAATCTGATTAAAGCTGAGGAAGTTGCTGAGGCTGCTGACCTGTATGCTGAGGCTCACAATTCCTATAAAAACCTAAAGGGGTCGAACCCTAAGGGCAAGGGTTCATCAGACCTTAAGAAATCAAAGCCTCTAGTGGAAAGTAAAATGACTTCTTTTATTCCTGTTTGTCATTTGTGTGGTGTTAAGGGACATAAACGTCCAGATTGTCCTTCTAAGAAGGTCCAAAAAGTTGGAAGATGTTTTAAAGACTGTAATGACCAAGTACCCTTCTGTTCAGGAACAGTTAATGGACTTAATGTATCTACCATTTTACGAGACACTGGATGCACATGTATAGTAATTTCTGATAAGCTGTTCCTTAATCTTAAAGAAACTCATTCCTCTGCTATACTTTCAGACCACTTGGGCCGTACAGACACTTTCCTACCATCCGCTGTTACATTAGGTCTAAATGGTTCACAGGTTGGTCTGAAGCCGTACTAGCTCCCACCACTTCTTGCTCCGTACTAATAGGTAATGTAAAAGGTGCCATTCTTCCTTCTGAGGTTGACCTTTCATCACCAAAGATGGATATAAGTGTTTCAGATCCTCTTCCTGTAGAGTCGGAGAAGCCCCTCGAAAGTTCAGATGAGACAATGTCTCGTGAGATTCATGTGGGATTAAAAACCAGTGATGCTACTCTCGAAAGCGAGGTAGTAGGATCACCGGTTCACTTGTTAGATGAAAGTGAAGGTATCACCTCCGATACCATAAATGTCTTGACTAGGGCTCAGACCAAAGCCCATGCTTCTCCTACTGTCCATCCTTTGATTTTCCCTGACTTTAGGCCTTTAGATATATCGAAGGACTCCTTTGTCAAGTTACAACGTAATTGCCATTCTCTTCAGAATTGCCATAATGCCGCTAAACAAAATCAAGTTATCCAAAGGAAAAACTTTTCATATAAATTTGAATATATAAAAGGTATCTTGTACAAGTCAGTATTCAAATTAAATTCAGATGAGATAGACTATTCCATCTTAGTAGTTCCAAGTCAATGCAGAGAGACTGTTCTTAAAATGGCTCATGACCTGCCAGTGGCCGGACATTTCTCGCATCGTAAAACCTTAAATAAAATTAGGGAAACCTTTTTTTGGCCAAAAATGTCCTCAGATGTCACTACCTATTGTAGATCGTGTAAAGTTTGCCAACTGTCATCCTCCCGAGGTACCAGGCGAGTACCTATGGTCAAAATGCCTATCTTTACGGTACCGTTTGAAAGAGTAGCTATTGACATCGTTGGTCCTTTATCTCCACTTTCATCTGGGGGACATAGATATATATTAACATTAGTTGATTATGCTTCGAGTTTCCCTGAAGCCGTTCCCTTAAAGACCATAACTACTACAGAGGTGGCTGAAGCCCTTTTGTCCATCTTCTCCAGAGTGGGCAACCCTAGAGAAATTTTTTCTGACCGTGGGACACAATTCACATCTGACTTAATGCAACATCTATACCAATTTCTGGGAGTGAAGCCTCTCTTCACCACACCCTATCATCCCAGCTGTAATGGGAGGATTGAGCGCCAGCATTCGATTCTCAAGTCCATTTTAAGGAAACTTTGCTCCCTTAAACCTAAGGAGTGGCATCGTTACCTACCCTGTGCTTTGTTTGCCATGATGGAAGTTCCCAGTGACTCTTTGGGGTTTTCACCTTTTGAACTTCTCTATAGTAGACAGGCCAGAGGCCCATTGTCCATCCTTCATGACTTATGGACTAATGAGGAGGTAAATGCTGAGGTTCAGTCTTCTTACCAGTTTCTCCTTGACCTTAGATCCAAACTTGAGGAGACCTCTGACATAGTTTCGAAAAACCTAAGCTTGTCAATGGACCAGTACAAAACCTATTTTGATTCCAAAAGTCAGAGGAGAAGTTTTAAAGTAGGAGATGAAGTTCTTGTACTTATGCCTATCAAGTCAAATAAATTATTAGTAGCATGGAAAGGTCCTTATAAAGTATTAAAAATTTGTGGGAAAGTTGACTACCTCATAGAAGTCAAGGGGAAACCTAAGCTTTATCATATCAACATCCTTAAGAAATATTACCGAAGAAATTCGGTTAACTGCCTTAATAACTTTGACTTAGTTTTTCCACACGAACTTGATAAGACAACTGAAGAATGTAAAGTGTGCGTAATTGACACCTCTAACTTAGACTATGATGAAGAACTACATGACTTGGTGACTCTTGACCACTCGGACGCAACCAACATTAATATTAATGAATCTTTGGATGACCATAAGAGACATGAACTACTTCAATGTGTGAGTAACTTTTTAGACGTTTTTACTGATATTCCAGGTGTTACCTCCACGGTAGTCCATAAGATTGACTTAGTGACGGACAATCCTATCAAACGAAAATTATACCCAGTTCCAGTTCACCTTAGGGATGCATTTGACCGAAAGGTAGACAAATTATTAAAACTAAAGATCACTGACCCTTCATTATCTTCATATTGTTCACCAGTAGTCATGGTTAAGAAGGAGGATAATTCATATAGACTTGCTATTGACTTCAGAGGCCTTAATGCTATAACTCGGTGGGATGCTGAGCCTATGCCCTTAATAGATAGCGATCTACACAAATTTTATGACTCTTCCTTCTTTTCAGAGATTGATATTGCGCAGGCATATCATCAAGTAATGTTAGATCCTTCTTCTAAGCAGTACACCGCTTTTCCTACACACCAAGGACTGATGCAGTATAGAACTATGCCCTTCGGTTTGGTAACTGCCTGTGCTACCTACGTGAGACTGATGAGAAAGGTCTTGGGTAATATGCCAAATGTTTCAGTTTATTTTGATAACATTTACGTAATGACATCCACGTGGTACGAACATATCCAAACATTAACATCAGTTTTGCGTAGGTTACGCTCACATGGCCTCACTGCCAAGCCGAAGAAATGCTTCCTTGGGTATAACAAGATTAGATATCTTGGACTGATACTTTCTAATAACTCTCTGCAGCCTCTCCCCAGTAAGATCAAAGCTTTATTAGAATTTAAATTCCCCAAAACCAAGAAGCTCATGCGAAGCTTTCTTGGTTCTGTAAATTTTTATGCACGGTTTATCCCGAACCTTACTGATCTTACAGGCATCTTATCCGACTTTCTTAAAAAGTCTGTGAAGGAACCTCTTGAACTTTCTGACGTAGCTCGGGATAAGTTTAATGAGATTAAAAGTATCTTTTCGAAAGACCCTATACTTAAGATTCCAGATATTAATAAAACATTTTGTTTGAGAACTGATGCCTCCAATACTGGCTTAGGTGCGGTGTTACTACAATACCATGATGGTACTCCCTTCCCTGTATGCTTCCTAAGCCGGAAACTCCTTCCCGCAGAAACAAGATACTCCACAATAGAAAAGGAATGTTTAGCACTTGTGTGGGGTATCTCCAAACTTAAATTTTATTTGCTGGGAAAAGAATTCATTTTAGAAACGGACCACAAATCTTTGATATACCTAGAAACTTTTAAGGGAACCAACAGTCGCCTCTTGAGGTGGACATTGGCACTCCAGGCTTTTAAGTTCCATATTGTGTATATCAATGGTTCATCCAATTATTTCTCTGACTGGTTAAGTCGTGACAGTCAGTAGAAGATTTGTTGCCTTACGCGACTTCCACATGTTAGAACTTTTTCCTCGCCTATTCTTCTTATACTCCTTGACTATAAGTCTTGGTATGGGGGAGTGTGAGGGAAAAGTTCAATAGATAGGAGTAGCAATATAGTAACAATAGTTTCATTACCGGCTACTAGTTAAGGTAGGGTAAGTCATGCTCCCGCCTTTCTTCCCCCTCCCCGAAAGTGATAGTTTCATTGCCGGCTACTAGTTAAGGTAGGGTAAGTCACGCTCCCGTTTTTCCCACCTTTTCTCCCCCACCCCTAAAGTGATAGCTTGATTGCCGGCTGCTTGTTAACATAGGGTCAGTCTAGCTCCCGCTATCCCTTCCCCTCCCTCTTCCACCCCCCTCAAAAGGTGACGTGTGGGGCTCTGGTCAAACAGTAAATGACTCGACTCACAGCTCCCAACACTACTCTTGGATGACAGTGAGGGTCACCTGTCAATCAACGAGAAGAACAGGAGAAGGACTAACGTCCAGAGACTTCCCCATTTTGCATTTAAGTACCTGTGCACCTGTATGAAATTGCAGGACGTAACCCCACATCATTGCAGCGGTAAAGAACCTGCTTTCCTGTCATCGGGATACTACTCACGGCGTTAATCTGTGAAGAACTAGCCAGTGGTGGTCACCAACACCTGCGACCCCCCCTCCCATCATCAGCAACGGCTACGATTTCAACAACAGTGTCACCAACACCAGACACCCATATACATATTAGCGTTGAATTCAGTTATCATTTATATTTTTCATTTTTCATTTTCTTTAATGTAGGATTAATATTTCATATTTAAGTGTTTTATATTTTATATTTTCTATATAATAAAGTGTTTGTTTGTCTGTTATTATTTCTTTTTCTATTCACCAATTTTCCTGAGGAGGAGCCAGCCTGAGTAATACTGACTGAAGTTGTTACAGGGCTGAGTAAACCTTCACATGCAGTCAGAAGAGTCGATGCAGGAGGAGGCGGGATCACAGTGGGACCTGCCACTAGTGTAAGTAGGTCGTCGTCCTAAGGTTGGCTTATATACTGCAGTCAGATGAGTCGATGCAGGAGGAGGCGGGATCACAGTGGGACCTGCCACTAGTGTAAGTAGGTCGTCGTTCTAAGGTTGGCTTATACACTGCAGTCGGATGAGTCGATGCAGGAGGAGGCAGGATCACAGTGGGACCTGCCACAAGTATAAGTAGGTCGTCGTCCTAAGGTTGGATGACCTACTTACACTAGTGGCAGGTCCCACTGTGATCCTGCCTCCTCCTGCTTCGACTCATCTGACTGCAGTATATAAGCCGCCTCTCTGGCTTCTGCCGAAAAGAAGAGGCCACGATGCTCCATGAACACGATGGAGGACTCAGATTTGGAAATGTGGGGCGCAATTCTAGCGAAGAAGCTGCGAGATCACTCTGTGTCATCAGAGGAAGAGGAAGATCCTGCTCACAGTAGCAGATCTGACAGTTCCAACCATGGAGCCAGGGAATATGGAAACAGGGGAGGAAATAAACACCCCAACCCCGGAAAACCAAAAACAATGGATCCCTGTGGACTGTTATGCGCCCCTACTTCACTCCATTATATACAAAAATAAAAGGCCTGGTTAAAATAAGTTCTGTAATAATATATCGCGAACTACTTTATTACTAGCTAGATAAAGCAGGTTCGACTATATATTATTATCGGGTACAGTATGAATCATCAAAAGTACTCTCTTTGTATTATATTGTATTATATATTTCCCCATGATTATTACAATTATAATATTATATTATATTATTATTAGGTTAGGTATTACGAATGTGTAACCACTACTGTAGTGACCAATTGGTGGTTCTAAAATTGACGCCACGCGTCGCCTTCTGGCCGAGCTGAAGTCATACTATGGAGTAGTTGAGTGAGTCAGTCAGCTCCTAGCTCTGACTCGTTATGGGTCTTCAACCCAAAGCTCCTAGCTTAAACTAAAACTTTAAACCAAGTCTATTGTCTTGCCTTTGCCATTAGTTTCCTGAGGTCTGGTAATTCATGTCACTTATGAAAGATAACTATTTCGTTACCCCAGACCTTTCTAAAAGAGTTAAATGGTGAGATTAGTAGATTATTAATTGAAATTATTGTATCATACTCTGTTAATGAGAATTTGAACGTAAGATTGGGTTTCTTGCTGTATAATATTTCATTTATAATTGCTTGTGGTTATTTTAATTCACTAACTAAATACCAATGAAACTAAATGATTGGTAATAAAATAAAGCTAAAAAAAAATGGAGTCATTTGTGCCCCTATTGTTACGGTGAAGATTAAGTCGTAACATGGACAACAAGAAGAAGTGCTGTCTGTCCAAAGAGCAAGCAAACCAGCTCAACCGACCTGGCAAATTCAAGGTGAAGTCTTACTGGGACCACAGAACCCACTATGGCGTTGTTTCATACCTGGAATCACGACACAACCTGATGTTCAAGATATGGTTCAACTTGAGGGGAAAACCAATATTGACTCCTCTCAACAAGGAAATGTACACCACCTTGAAGAGAGTCATGGAGACAGATCGTTCATTCACCCTGGAGGAACTGAACTCTCGGCAGATCACCAAGAGTGTAGTGATGCGATACCCCCTGATGATGCCCATCAAGGCAGTAGCAGCTCACCCCAGTGTGGTGTCAGCTCAACGTCTCAAAGCAAACACGGCAGGCAATGCACCAACCCGACAGGTCCTCATTCAGCATGTAGGACCACTGCCATCCCAGCTGGACCTCGGTTCTTGGGGCAGGTACGATGTCAGGACCTTCACAGCAGAACCAGTTCACTGTTTCAAGTGTCAGCTTTATGGACACCTGGGTGCACTCTGTCCAAACAGAGTAATCTGCGGTGTCTGCAGCCAGCACCACCCTACCGAGGAATGCATCACCAAGCTGAAAAATGCATCGCCACCCACTCCACAATGCCCGAATTGCAGCTAGAAACACCATGCCTGGAATCCTCGATGCCCCAAGAGGCTCGCCAGAATTCAAGGAGTTTGGAAGACTCGGCAACAGGCTACGATGGATCATCACTCTCAGCAGACGATGGGTCCAGAGAACCCTGCCATACCGCAGATCTCTCAGCAGCTAACCCAAGTCAATGCCCAGGAATTCCCAACCCTCGGAGCCTCAACCAGGCATCAAGGTCAAGAACCTCCTGCACCCCTACCTCAACGAAGAAACAGAAACAAGAGGAACAGGAGGCGTCAACAGGGTACATCTGGTCAATGCGATCAGCAGGCGGCACTAAACGAGCCCCCACCGGCCATAGCACGACAACGCAGGCACTCCTTACCCAGCACAGGTGCTTTGCAGGCTCAACTGGCACCTCACCAGTAGATCCCAGCTACCCAACCTGGTATACAGCAACAGACCACGGTGCATACAATAAAGAAATCCAACCCTCAGCAGTCCCTACAGACCACAACAGCCCAGATAATATCCACTGTTTCGAACCCAACCCCAAAGCAGGCCCTCACCAGGGAGGATCTCGTAGCACTGATCAAGGTGTTCACAAATCTTATTTGCAACACAATCAACTCCACGGAACAACAGAGCATGTTCCGGCAGATGGTCAGTACACTCCTGAGAGTGTGCTTACTGACTGAGGAGACAGTGGATGCCACGAATTTGCAGGTTCTCAGAGCGGGCAGGACTCAGTCTCCAGCTCAGGAAACAACAGCGATGGAATAACCTCGGTACCAAATCACACCCTCAAGGTCCTACAATGGAACATTCAGGGCCTGAGGGGCAAACAGCACCTCTTGCTGGAGGCAGTAATTCGGGATCAGGTTGACATCGTCTTGCTACAAGAAACTCTGACTGTCCCGATTATGTGCCCAAGACTACCCGCTTTTGCTGGGTATTTTCGGCACATGGACCCGGGCGTTCACTGCAGAGGCACAGCTGTATTTGTATCCAATACAATACCTCACGAGGTTATAGCCAACCCTGTGGTCTGTGTGGAGGATGTCGAGGTACAGGAAATCCTTGCACACATACCTGGGGCGCCCATTACCATCTATAACATTTACAAGAACCCAAGACACACCCTCGACATTGCAGAGCTCCTCGCACTAGCATGCACTGAGTGTATTATTGTGAGTGGAGATTCCAATGCACATCACCCAATGCTACACTCTCACTCAGCAACCAATGCTGCTGGCAGACACAGCATTGCTCCTACACGATATTCCAGAGGCAAAGTTGCTAAACAATGGAGACCCCACACACCTGTTGGGTGGCTGCCTCGACCTTACCTTCGGGTCAAGACAACTCGCAGCAGGAGCCACATGGGAAACTCATCCTCCCGTTGTCAGTGACCACTTTGCAGTGATCACCACCTTCAACATCAACAGGCCTCCCACAGTTGTGCTGCCTCCTAGATGGGACGTAAAGTGGGGCAACTGGAAGGTGTTCCAGGATTATCTTCATGACTGGTGGTCCACATACTCTCTATCTGAAGACTGTGATATGGCTGAACAGGAGCTAATCACTGTTCTCATCCAGGCAGCAGAGTGAGCAATTCCAAAGAAGTCCACAGGACGCACTCACAAAAGAGACTGGTGGTTCTACAACAACGAGGTGCGGGAGCAGAACCACGGCATCAACTCTTTTAGGAAGCTATACAGGCGTAACCCTACGGCAGAGAACAGGAATACTCTGAGAGCCATTGTGCAGCATGCCCGCAGAGTCTCTTTCAGAGTAAAAACTGAGAAATGGCTGGAGTGGTGCTCAACATTCGGGCATCACACCACCTTATCTGAGATATGGGGCAAGCTCAACATAGCAACTGGCAAGAGCAATCCGAGGCCACCAGCACACCCGAACCCATCCTAGGAAGCTGAGAAACTAGTGGAGCTTTTCACTTCCAGGGGAGCCTCCACTCAGCTCCCACAGGACATCTGGAATATACAGACGGATCTTCTGCCACAGCGCCAGCTAATGATACAAGCTGCATGTGAGTCGGAAGATGTGACTGATGAAGACCTCACGGACTTGGAACTCCGACGTGTCATTAAGAACACAGGTGACACTGCCCCGGGCATCGATGGTGTTACGTACTCTATGATTGCACGGGCTGGGCAGAGTGGATGGGAGGCCATACTAGACGTCATTAACAAGTCATGGAGGGCAGGGACACTCCCAGCAGCTTGGTAGAAAGCTACCATCGTACCAATTTCAAAGCCCAAGGACCCAGGCAGTATGAGACCCATATTGCTGACCAGCTGCTTAGCCAAGACTGCTGAGAGAATGGTGTTAAACCACCTCCTATGGAAACTTGGACCCTCTCATCATCACATATTTGGCTTCACCAATGGAGTGGGTACAGCAGAGTGCATAACCACTCTACTAAGCCAGATTACTCGACCTTGAGAAGGCATTTGAGCTAGCCAGCTCCACAGCAATTCTAGCAATACTAGCTTGGAAGGGAATCAAAGGACGCCTCCTGGCCTGGATAGAGTCCTACCTTAGGGGCAGGCAGGCCTGTGTCAGCTTTCAGGGACACTACTCTTCCTTTAAAACCCTGGAAAATGGCACGCCATAAGGAGGTGTGTTCAGTCCTACCCTGTTTAACATCCTTGTGAGCCTTCCCTTTCATAGTGGTACACAGCTCCTCAGCTATGCTGACGATCTTGCAGTCGTAGTGAATGGGAAAGGCAATTTAGAGCGACAGGCTCAGAGAGCTTTGGACCTAATTATGCAGTCTTGCAAGGAACTAGGCCTCAAGATCTCGGCCGAGAAATCTCTTGCAATGATGTTCAAGGGACCAGATCCTGTGAATAGATTACGTATTCAGGATATAGAACTTGAGTGGACAGGATCCTACCTGTACTTGGGAATCTACATTGATCAAAAGCTGACCTTTCAGAAACAGGCCGAGTATGTCAGGTCACGTGCTCTACTCAGACTCAACGCCATGAGAGCCATGACGAGGCACCATGCAGGGGCAAGCAAAGATGTACCTCGCTTGTACTATATACAGGCTATACGCTCGCTCAATGACTACGGTGCACCGGCGTTAGCTCATCTCTTACCGCTGAGCAGGCAAAGGGTGGAGGTCGTACAAAACCAGGCGATAAGAACTGTGCTTGGGGCCCCCATCTGGACCAACACAGTATGTCTCAGATCTGAGGCCCGGTTTCCTTCCTTGGCTGACAGAGTAAGATACATAAACGCCTGCAAAGTAGCCACGATTCTGCACCGGCAGCAAGGTACCCCACTAAGGAGACGGATAATGACAACCATGACACAAGATCCCACACTCTTCACGGACTACTCCTGGATTCGTTTGTTTTTGTGTTGCTGGGCGGAAGCTGCTGCCTATACAACTACTCCTTGAGAAGAGTTGTGACCTTCCTGTTGCTGGGTACCATCCACCACCTCCCTGGCGCCCAGATCCAGCCGATGTTTGCATCATGCACCTACCCATCTCTAAGCATCTCTGCAGTCAAGACACCCTCAGCAATCATTCTGAGACAAGCATAGCACTGGCAGAGGGAGGCACATGTGCAGTGTATTTCACAGATGGTTCTGTCGACCCTGACAGGAAGAGAGCAGCAGCTGGACTGTACCACAATGGTCACACACAAGGCTGGCGACTCCCTGACCACTGCATGATCCTTCAAGCTGAGCTGGTGGCAATTCAGCAGGCATTGTCACTTGCTCTATGACATCGACTCCGACCTGTCATACATGTTGATTCCACCTCTGCAATCAGTGCCCTCTCCCATCTTCAACCACAGGACAATGTTCACCTCATCACATCGATGCTGAGCGTAATGACAGCCTTAAAAGTTCAGGGTAACAGATCGACATTGAACTGGATCCCCAGCCATGCTGGCATCCGAGGAAATGAGGCGGCAGATGATGCAGCCAAGGCAGCAACAGACTACCCACATGTTGGGATTACTGTCCCCATCAGCCTATGACAGACCAAACTGGTGGCTGCCAGAGCCATGAAACTTATGGGGGAGGTCTTAGGTGATACCCCATCTCAACAGTAGTACCGAGCAGCGACTCATGGAGAACCCCCTCCATACGATAGAAGCTGGTCCAGAGCCCAGTGTACCGCCATCCATCGGCTTCGTTTGGGTTTTCCTACAGCCAAGATGATGGTAGAAAAGGCTGAAAAGGAGATGTGCCAGTACTGTCAGCACATTGTCCAGCGGCCCCTAACACACTATCTTCTGGAGTGCGAAGTTACTGAGACACTCCGCAGGCAACTAGGAGTGATATTCCCTCTCAAAGAGGACCCAGAGATGACTGTGGCCACACTAGTGTACCATGGAGTCAACGAACCAGACAAGCTGTTACCCGTGATAACGACATATCCTCCTCCTCGCTAGTGTCCATAGTTAGGAGTACATATGGTGTTGTCGCTTATGAGATGCACCCATTGAACTGGCCAGAAGAGTGCTTGAGCAGCATACATCACATAATTGCAGAAACCTTTCTCCCTCGGGAGCCAGAGACGGGTCATCACAAGATTGAGACCCGTGCCATGACTACGGTCTTGGCGAACATTACACATACCTATGCTGTGGGACTGAAGATTGGTAGGGGAGAAGGAGAGCAGGATGGTGTAGGAAGAGGTGGAGTGGAAGAGGTTATAGGGGGTTTAGAAGAGAAGCAAGAAGGGATGATTAGTGAGGGAAGATTGTTAGCAGACAAGATTAGGTTAAGGACATGTGAGTAGTAGTCCCTTGACTCAAGAAATCGTAATGACACGATTGCAAATAAACCATACCCCCGGCCGGGATTGAACCCGCGGTCATAGTCTCAAAACTCCAGCCCGTCGCGTTAGCCACTAGACCAGCTAGCCACAATAAGATTCATCCAACTAGGTATATTTCTACACCATAGGAAAGTTAGCACAGGCACCTCTGTGACCACAAATGCAAGTTTTTACAGACGAATCTCCAGCTAGCGTGGCCGTGACGAACTCTAGCTCAAGTCCCTTCACTGCCGTCAACATGACTCAAGAAATCGTAATGACACGATTGCAAATAAACCATACCCCCGGCCGGGATTGAACCCGCGGTCATAGAGTCTCAAAACTCCAGCCCGTCGCGTTAGCCACTAAACCAGCTAGCCACAATAAGATTCATCCAACTAGGTATATTTCTACACCATAGGAAAGTTAGCACAGTCATGTTGACGGCAGTGAAGGGACTTGAGCTAGAGTTCGTCACGGCCACGCTAGCTGGAGATTCGTCTGTAAAAACTTGCATTTGTGGTCACAGAGGTGCCTGTGCTAACTTTCCTATGGTGTAGAAATATACCTAGTTGGATGACTCTTATTGTGGCTAGCTGGTCTAGTGGCTAACGCGACGGGCTGGAGTTTTGAGACTCTATGACCGCAGGTTCAATCCCGGCCGGGGGTATGGTTTATTTGCAATCGTGTCATTACGATTTCTTGAGTCATGTTGACGGCAGTGAAGGGACTTGAGCTAGAGTTCGTCACGGCCACGCTAGCTGGAGATTCGTCTGTAAAAACTTGCATTTGTGGTCACAGAGGTGCCTGTGCTAACTTTCCTATGGTGTAGAAATATACCTAGTTGGATGAATCTTATTGTGGCTAGCTGGTCTAGTGGCTAACGCGACGGGCTGGAGTTTTGAGACTCTATGACCGCGGGTTCAATCCCGGCCGGGGGTATGGTTTAGCAGTCCCTTCCCTTCTTCACATCTACCCCTCCTACCAACACCCCTCCTCCCCGACCCCTCTTAACTACTTCTACTACTCCCCCACCTCTTTACCCACTTCTTCCTCCATTACCAAAGCTTCCACTTCCTCTGCATCCACCTTCACCCACTCCTCCTCCACCACATCCAAGACTTCATCCAGGTCCAACTCCTACTCCAAACGAAATCCACTCAACCCTAAACCTGCCCCAACTTCTGACAGACAGACCAAAGAACATAAAAACAGATCCATTTCTTCCTCCCCCTCCAGGAAACAGGTCCGTAGCACCTACAAACACACATCCACTGATGGCCCCACTATCAAAGGCTTTAATCCAAACTCCTCCCCCGACATTAACTTTGCTATGACAAAACCATTAAATCATGTTTAAGGTGATTCAGTTCAATGTACGTTCTTACTTTACAATTAGACACCTACTGGCCGAGCTCCTTGAAGCAGAGAGGCCAGATATTGTTCTGCTAAACAGTACCTGCCTCAAAGCCCCTCAATGTATCCGGCATTATGGTTATACTGCACTACAGTGTCCCTATGATCCCCACGATGGGGTTGCCATCCTTGTCAAATCCAACATAAAACACGAATTTCTTCCATTCCCTTTTATACACCAACACTGTCTTGCGGTCAGAATACACACCCACCTTGGCCCCTTTAACTTTTTCACCACCTATGCTCGCCCAAACACTATTCTCAACATACACGACCTTTCCTTAGTCTTCAACTACACCAACACACCAACATACCTACTAGCTGACATGTATGCCAAACACACTGCCTTTCATCACACCAGTAACAACCAACTTGGTCACCAGTTACTCAACTTCACAAACCATAAACACCTAATTCATCTCGACCCAGACTTCAACACCTTCTACAACCACACTGGCCAAGGCAAACCAGACATCATTCTGGCAAACCGAGCCAGCTCTCTATTTCAACACTACATCTCACCTGGCTCTATTACAGGCTCTGATCTCATCCCAGTCATCTTACACATCTCCCCCAACCCTATCCTCATCCCGGCCACACTTTCCTTCTCCTACAAGAACGCTGACTGGGATGCTTTCAAACAACACATAGACAGTACTAACCTCACCTATGACTACAACAACAAACCTATCTCTGATATCGACACTCAACTTGATCTCATCCAGGACACCATTACACAAGCAGCCAACATCGCAATACCAAAGAAAACTCACACCACTCGTTATTCCTTCAAACCCTCAATCAGAACAAGAAGACTAATTATCTGGTACCACAACCGCTTCCTCTAAAACACACATAGATTTAATCAAGTCCAATTAGATCTCACTTACCTTAGAAACAACATTCTACACTGTCTAGACCAAGACCACAACAATCACTGGTCACAACTCATACAACAATTGGACAAACAGCGTATTAAAAACACTAAAGCCTTCTGGAACTTTATCAAAAAAATCAGAGACACAACTCCCACCAACAAATTCAAACACATCACCCACCACAACACACACATCTCAGACCTGCAGGCTGCTACTAACATCTTCTAACACATCTGGGAGAACATCTTCCACCCTCACCCACCTCACCCTAACGTTATTCGACACATTCAGAACATAGAACACTGGAACACTGCACACACACAAGAAACAACACCAGATAGCCACATCCATCTGAACTCTATTACCTCCTCTCAAGAACTCGACACTCCTTTCACCAAAACAGACATCAAAACTCTCCTCAGACACCTTCCTCCCAAGGCTCCTGGTGCCTCTGGCCTAAACCATATTATCCTGAAACACCTTCCTGACTTTATCATTACTGCCTACACTAACCTCCTAAATGCCTCCCTTTCCTCTGGATACTTCCCTTCTCTCTTCAAAGCTGCTACTGCTATCCTCCTTTCTAAACCCAAAAAAGACCACTCTGATCCTAGAAACTATCGCCCTATCAGCCTCCTCGAAACTTTAGGAAAACTCTTTGAAAAACTCATCAACCATCGCCTTCGCAGATACCTGGGACACAATTCTCTGCTTTCTGATGGCCAGTTTGGCTTCAGAACACACAGATCCACACAGGATGCCATTAACATCATTCTCAACTACATCCACATAAACACAAAACAGGACAGCCCTGGTTGCAAAAGACGTTGAAAAAACTTTTGACACTGTCTGGCGCGTAGGGCTCAAGTACAAACTCTGCACTAACTTTAGCCTGCCTCTCACTACTCGTAAACTCCTCTGCAACTTTCTAGACGGCCGTACCATGAGAATCAAATTCCAAGGCTGTTACTCTGACTACTTCACACTAAATGCCGGAGTACCCCAGGAATCTGTCCACTCCCCTACCCTCTACATTTTATACACTAACGACATTCCAACACCTGTATACCACAACTCCATCACTCTAGCCTATGCAGACGACATTACACAACTTATCACTCATGCCAATATAGATACACTCACACACAAAACACAAAATGAGGTCGACAGGATAGCCATCTGGGAACAAAAATGGAGGATCAAAACCAATGCAGCTAAATCCAGCATTACGTATTTTAACTACAGGAAACGTGATCCTCCATTACCTGTCGAGCTCAGAACAGCTGACACCCGCACTTACATCCCCATCACACAGTCTGTCACTGTCCTTGGCGTTAATCTTGACTACCTTCTTCGTTTACATGGACACATTCACTCAAGGCATGCAATAGCTAGTAAGGCCCTTGCGGACCTCTACAAGCTGAAACATGCCTCTCAAAGCCCCAAACTACACCTCTACAAATCCGTAATACGTCCTCTGATAACTTACTCTCCTCTAGCCCTCTCTCTTGCAGCAAAAACAAACTTAAACTGCAGCGTGTCCAGAACAAGGCGCTGCGCTGGGTGCTTGATGTCAGATGGGAGGACTTCGCCATAAGCGAGTCTCTCCATGCCCAATTAGACATCCCTGCGCTCTGTACTGAAGACGCTCAGTGACGGACAGATAGACAAACCTGAGACACGACAAGACTACTGGACCTCTCTCCTTGACGAAGACATTCGCAGACCCACAAACCAATACAACCTTTTCTACTCCTTGCATGATCCTGCTCCTAACCTTATTTACAAATAACCTTTGATTCTCTGACAGGTACCATTCTCTGACCCACGTTCGCCTTAGCTTTTGGGTTAAGACATGGCTCAGTTCTACACTCCTCTCTAGCGCTAAACGTCGCATGTCCCTTCCTCCCCGCTCACCCCACCGGAGTCCCAACAGAAGAGCCTGAATTTCTCTTCTCTATATCCGTCTATAACCCCGCTGCTGGGTTAAGCCCTGGCTCTATTTCTGCGACTAAGAACACTCC
Organism: Cherax quadricarinatus; assembly: GCF_038502225.1. Classification (NCBI taxonomy): domain Eukaryota; kingdom Metazoa; phylum Arthropoda; class Malacostraca; order Decapoda; family Parastacidae; genus Cherax; species Cherax quadricarinatus. Next base: position 54,778,726 of record NC_091292.1, read on the forward strand.
TCTCCAGCACTATTCTTCGTCTGTCCCGTCTTCCCCGCTCATCCCATTTGGGATCTTACCTGAGCTTTCGTTCGTTCGTTCGTTCGTTCCAATGCTGTACATCCTACTGAACACATCGATTCCAGGTTGAGGGACTGATTACCTCAAACTACTCCTCTCCCATTTCTACTTTGTATTGGACTGATGAAGCCACTGTGTGGCGAAACGTTTCTTCATTAAAGATTCCCATATGTTGCATAAGTGTTTCAATTCTATATATACTTGTTTTCTTAGTTATCTCTGTATTAGGACTGAAGAAGTCACTCGTGGCGAAATGTTTCCTCTAATAAATGTCCTGAACTGTCTTTTTCCACATCTTGTCGATATCTCTATAACATTTCTAAACACCATCACCACCTCAGATATGAACGTTCTCAAGGATCATGTCTTCGAAGTGCCCTTAAACTCTATTTAATCCATTATTTAATGGTGTCAGCAGTTCAGTGCTCATCACGACTCACCCACCTCAACACTGCTCGGCTTTATCAAACAACACTACAAATATTAATTTTATTTGTTGCCTGTGTTTGTTGATTAGATTAAAGCAGAGCAAGACCGTTAAGCTGTGATTGATAACATGTCTAAAGAAAGTGTGAAAATTAGTTTATTAAAGTTATTATGAATTAAGAAGTGATGAAGCCTTGACCGTAAGGCAGGTCAACCCTCCCCATACGGTTGTGCTGTTGTGTCGTCAATATTTTTTTGTTTGTTTACCGGACTTGTGAGCTGACCTGTTGTTATTCGCTGCTGTTCTACTGTATTTATATATGAGAGAGATATATTACTCAGTGTGTAATGAAAATTTTTAATTCGCTTAACAAGACGGTGAACAGTGAAATTAGATGATCAAGTAGGATTAAGATTATGTTCCTAGTATATACTATGGCAGGTAATAATGGAAATCTAGTTAATCCCGTGCTAGAACCAACTGAAGAGTTTAGCAGTATAGTCCAAGTGAAATATTTTGGAATAAATACTTAGGAAGTAAAAACCTTGGGAACAAATAATTCAGTAACACAGAATTCAAATATAAATATCTCAGCAGTACAGATAATCTATTAGAAGAGAGTTTAGGAATAAACTTCTGGGGATATACATACTGTGGAAAATTGCATTTATCTGAATGTATCATTATATACATAACAGTAAATGATCATAGATAATTATTATTTATCAGTTAGACAAGTAGGAATTTGGGACACCTAGGTCGCAATAAATGTCCCCCTTCGAAACCTACCACTGTCATATCCACAAGTTGCTCTGGACCTATTAATTAAATGAAATATACATCACCAGGAATGCAGGTAAATATATAAATTTGAGGACTGTATATTAAAATTTAAAAAGGATTATAGTATATACACACATTTATATAACAGAAGGAGAATATATCTTAATCATAACACTCACCAATTTGACTGGAGATTAAGTTGTATCATACTCAGAAAACCTCACTGTCTATACATGAAAATAACAACTGGCCAGAATTATAATATAACAGACTTATCTGAGGTTCCTGGAGCTGTCTTGTCCAGGCGCCTGATATCTCAAGTTATGCAGGAATGCACATCCAGCACTTTTGCCTCTTATTTGAGAAGTGTCAGCCCAATTTTAACCTCTAGAGCACGAAAAATTCTTCCCATTATTCACGTGTTATTCAATTCAAAGAAAATGGCGACTGTGTCTTCTGCGCAGATGCATGCTTTCCGTTTTCTATGACATAAATATTATTAAATACAGTATGGCCATCTATTTACATATAACAACTGTATTTCTGGAAAATATATACAGTATTTTCCACACTGCGGCCAGGCGGAGTTCGTTGCTAAACGACTCAAATTGCTCATTTGGCAATGGTGGAGGACCTGGGTACATATAGGATCTGGCATCCACACCGCGACATATTACACAAGATTTAATCACCCTTTTTACACTTTGCCGTCTTTGTGGAATCCAGAAACTTTCCCTAATACAATTTAAGGTATCTTGTACCCCACAATGCATTACATTTTTATGGGCATTTGGAACAATCAAATTTGTTAGATGATGAGTTTTGGGCAGTAAGATAGGGTGTTTAGCATAATCACCCAATTCAGCATTTTGTAACCTACCTCTGCACCTAATTACACTGTTCTCTAAATACAGCCCCAATTTCTCTATTATGGAACCTTTCACAATTTTTCTTTCCATCATCAATTTAATCTCATTTCCATAGATTTCCTCCTGTACCCTCTTTATCCAAAATTCAAGAGGATGGAAAAAAATTATATGAAATATTCATCTTGTTTAGAATTTTAAACACCAACTTAGTTACATTGATTAGTTTGGGTAAAGAAGAATACCTATTTATATCAATGGCTAAGGGAGGGCAAACTATTGGAACGGTGGTCACAGTAATTTCAACAGGAGCAATATACGCCTTTTGTACAGGCCAATTAGCTTTATTTACCAACCAGCTCGGCCCTTTAAACCATGATACAGCATTTACAAATTTAGCATAAGATAAACCTCAAGACAAGAAATCAGCTACTCTGTTTTGTACGTACACAATTTTACTGTTTCCATTCCGAATCCATTGTAAGGATACCTCATTATCAGACCAAATTACAGTGTCACTAATATTTATCTCCTACAACTTATTTCTTATATAATTAGCTAATTTGACACCTACATAAATGGCTGTTAATTCCAACTGAGGTAAGGTATGTGATTTACTTGGAGACACTTTAGCCTTAGACATAAGAGAAATAACACTATTACATTGAAGGTAAGCAACTGCTCCATATGCCAATTTTGAAGCATCACAAAAAATGTGGAGTACATTTTTCCTATTTGGATTGGCCACCTGGCATGGGAACTCCAACATTGGAATTTTCTCATAATCACCAATTAATTCATCCCACCTGTTAATGAATTCCTCAGGTAGAATTTCATCCCAAGCACATTTAAGTTTCCATGCTTCCTGTATTAATAATTTCCCTCTTATAGTAAGGGGTGACACTAAACCTAGTGGATCAAAACATTTGGAAACTTCAGCAAGCAAAACTCTCTTAGTTAATTTATTAGGCATACTGTAATTATTAGGTTTTAACATTAATAAATCTCTCTCAGTATCCCAAGTTAAACCCAATACATTACTACATTTTGGTACTTCATCTCCAGGGAAATCTTTATTTATTTTGTCCTTTAATTTGGACGAATTACTATTCCATTCCCTCAGAGGCATATTTGCACTTTGCATTATTTCATTAGCCTCTCCATAAGTCATTAACAGTTCCTCTTCAGTTGACGTCGCACCCAGGAAATTGTCCACATAAAATTGTTTGCTCATTACTTTACTCAATGGACTTCCCATACGTTTAAGGTATCCATTTATCGTCGCTTGAAGTAGGAACGGACTGGATGTAGCACCAAATAATACGCTCCTAAAGCAAAAGGTTTTCAGAGGGCTAAGTGGGCCACTAGGATTCTCAGGCCATAAGAAGCGAGTACAATCCCAGTCAGCCTCTTGTAAACCCACTCTTAGGAAAGCTTTACTTATGTCAGCCGTAAAGGCATAATGCTTCACTCTGAAATTTAATAAGATATCTCCTAATTTTTCCATCAACGACGGACCTGTAATCAGTCATTTAAACTAGGTACATTTTTGTTTCTCCTGGCACTACAATTAAACACAATCCTCAAAGGAGTGGTCTTAGAATCCTTCTTCACTCCGTGATGTGGCAAATAGTGACCATAAATTTTGGCTTGCTCAGGAGGTACCTCTTCTATAAATTTATTAATTAACTGCTCAGCAATTATATCATTATATGCAGTTAACAATTCTGGTGTCTTACTCAGTTCGCGGAGCTGAGCCTTTAATTGTCCATATGCCATTCTGTAATTAGTGGGCAATTCTGGATGGTTCAGTCTCCACGGAAGTCGTACCCAGTATTGTCCAGATTCAAATTTTACATCTCTCAGGTATTGCTCTTGAGTAAAAGAATCGTCTGGACTTTCTTCATTTACATTTATTCCAATGCTGTCTAATTCCCACAATTTATGCACTGGCTCAACACCATCCTCTATGGAAGAATTATACTGGGGTACTATTTCATGAGTAAGACACACAGTTATGGTATTTGCAGTTTCCTCTAGTCATGAATTATTATTACGAGGAATCGTACCATACATTACATGTCCTCCTGCAGTCTTCAAAAGGGTAAGTAAGTAAATAAGTAAGTTTATTCAGGTATACACAAATACAGTTACATAGAATTATCATACATAGCAGCATATGTGTAGAGAACCTAGGATAACCCAAAAAAGTCAGACAGAGTGACTTATTTCCATTGGGGTCCTTTTACCTTATTATTATAATATAAAGGTTATAATATTTTCTTATTATTCTATAATGAAGATAACATCTTATTATCATACTAAAAAGACTATCTACTACACGAGGGTCATTAAGACTATCTACAATACGAGGGTCATTACTAGGAATAAGGTAAAATTTACACGTATGTTAGATAAAAAATAGAAAATCATTCCCCTCCCTTTCTGTAGCTACATTCATCAGACACCTTTTGGCACTCTTCTTGAACTGGTTCATGCTATGACTGGCTTTGACATGTGCGGGTAGTCTGTTTCATTCCTTTATTGCTGTACAATAAAAGGTGTTTGAATCCTGGCCAATGACTGTGGGTACTACAAAGTTGTGCTCTCTCCCCCTAGTACTATGATTGCTTTGGTTCCCAACCTTGACAAAATTGACAGCAAGATATTCTGGACACTGTTTGTGAGCAATTTTATAAATATGATTTAGCTTCAGTTGTTTTACTCTGTCTTCAACATTCAGCATATCCAACTGCTGTAATTCATCCTGGCCTACATGTTCTCTTGGTCCCAGCCCCAGGATGAATCTTACGATTTTGTTCTGGGTGATTTGCAGTCTATCTTTCAGTTTTTTTGTCAAGGCAGAGTACCAAGAAGAGCAAGCGTAATCCACATGGCATTGTATAAGGGCTAGACATAGGGTCCTGCGAGCCTCAGTAGGTAGACACTGTGCTTGTCTATACAGGAACTTCAGTCTGGCATTCGCTTTCTTTACTACACTGTTCCCTATCAATTCTCCTGACATACATGGGTCAAAGGAGATTCCCAAATATTTTACTGATGAAACCAAAGTGATGGGCTCCCCATTACATTGAACATTAAAGTTATTTACCCTACTCAGTTTATGTTTCGTGCCAAAGAGAATGGCTTCAATTTTCCCTAGTTTGTTGTCTACTAACCATTTGCTGCAGGACTCCAGTTCCAGTGTTAAAACATTAGCAATATCTTGTGGGTCTTTACCTGACACTAACAGAGCACTGTCATCTGCATACAGTAGGAGTTTGCACTTGACACTGATAGGCATATCATTGACATAACATAAGAATAATAAGGGACCCAGAATACTACCTTGGGGAACTCCACATGTTATCGGCAGGGGTTCTGATTCTGTTTTGTTGATTTTGACTATTTGTCTCCTGTTGCTAAGGTAGGACTTAAACCAGTCTACAGAACCTATACCGATAGCTTGAAGTTTATTACATAATATATTGTGGTTGACAGTATCGATGGCCTTTTGCAGGTCTAAGGTTACCATACCTATGAGGTTCCCCTTTGACATTTCAGTTCTCAGGTAATCCATCAGATTAATAAAGAAGGTGTCGGTTGAGTAGGATCTTCTAAAGCCCGATTGATAGCTATGGAGAATGTTGTTGTCATTAAGGTACTTAACTACTTGAGAATACACCGCCCTCTCTAGAATTTTAGATATTATACTGAGTATACTAACAGGCCTATAGTTGCTTACATCAGACCTACTATTTTTCTTGAAGATAGGAGTAACTCTGGCCTCCTTGAACCCCTCCGGTACGGTATTAGTGGTGATTGATAGATTTATTATGTGAGCAATAGGGATTGACAGTTCAGAAGCACCATCTTTTAGGAACTTAGACGGGATGTTATCAGGGCCTGTGCTCTTAGTTGGGTTTAACCTGCTTAGTTCTTTTTGAATAAAGTCATGAGATACACTTACTAGTTGACAACTGTTTGGGGTTACCCCTTTATTGGTATAGTATGTTTGAAACTTATCAGAGTGTGTGTTAAAGGTATTTGATGCAGCTGGTAGTTTACTTACTAGTGTTGATGCAACAGATGTGTAGTATGAATTAAAGCAATTTGCCACCTTAGATGTTTCATGGCATACCTCATTATCGATAGTGAGTACTATGTTAGACCTATCTACTGGCTTATGGCTATACCACAACTGTTTTAGTTGTTGCCAGAGCTTTCTGGGGTTATGCTTATACTCTTCAATTTTTGAGCAGTAGTGCTTTGCCTTTGCTCCTTTTATAAGTCTCTGTACTCTGTTCCTCACCCTTTGGAATTCATTTAGTGCTGCAATATCCTGTCTGTTTGCTTTAAATCTTTTTAGCAGCTGGTCTCTGAATTTCATATTATCTAATATCTCAGTATTCATCCAGGGTTCAGTTCTTCGTTTAATCCTAACCTCTTTAACTGGTGCAATATTATCAAGGATGGTAGTGAACATTTGTTTTGAATTTTTCCCAGGCATCGTTTACGTCCGTGCAACTTGTTATCTCTGTCCAGTCACAATTGTGTAGCCTATTTACCAGTGTTTCTTTACTGTAGTTTCTAGCTGACCTCATTTTTATTGTCCTGTGTAGGCCTATCCTATCCCTAGTGATTTTCCTGGTGCAGTAAATGATGAAATGATCACTAAGACCTGTGGTAATGACGCCTGACTGACTAATGTTCTCAGAGCGGTTACAAAGTATGTGGTCAATTAGGGTGGCTGAGAACTGTGTGATCCTGGTTGGAGTATTAATTAGTTGAGTGTAACTATTTAATCCTAGAATTTGCTTATACCTTTTGCATAGCCCGTTATTTTGCTGCCGAAAACAGATATTGAAGTCGCCCAGTATTATTGTCTCGCAATTGTTTTCAACTCCGGACAAGACTCTGGAAAAGTCTTCTAAGAACTGGTCCTGGGTAGGAGGGCGGTAACTAGTTCCTACTAAGATGGGTTTGGTCTTAGGAAGCAGCACTTCAAACCATAGAATCTCCAGTTTATTGTTATTTAAATCAGGTCTTGGGTTGTAAGCTAAGTCATTTCTAATGTAGGCACATACTCCACCACCCTTTCTGTTCCTATCTAAGCGTTTTATATTGTAACCATCTATTTTGACCTCGTCGTCAGTCACCGTATCATCCAACCAAGATTCAGAGATGGTTATAACTGCCGCCCTAATTTTGTTAGCTAGAATCTTAATCTCTGCCAATTTAGGAAGAAGTGATCTTGCATTGACATGAATAAAGTGAAGGCCTGTTTTCATAAAACAATCATAATCATCAATATATGGCAATGGGTCATTTGTATTAAATTTAGGTAAATCAGTGTCATCACTGCTAAAGGGTAACTGTGCCAAAGTGCATTTGTTACACACAAAATGAATTCTGGCACCGTTGTTATAATTGTACATACATCCATCATGCACCCACCCCTTACACATTTTACATAAGGTGCCTTTTCTGTTTTTTATGCATACTTTAGTACAGTGTATGCACCTGTTCGGTAGTGTTTGAGATAATAATGGCTGTATTGTCTCACATTGACCTATGTATGCATTACATATGGAGTTAAGGTTATCATTCCTAGCTAATAGACCGTCATTATCGCCGTCATTTATCTGTCTGTTTTGCCTCTGCACATTAGTTTGAGGTCCTGGATTAATTTGGATATCACCACTTAAGAGCGCTACAATAAGAGCTGTGTGCCACTGTTTTTGTTTGGGTATGCGGTGTTGCCATACCTTGCGGCGATAGTGAGATTTACTTTTCTGGTAGGATGGCAACTGTTGGGCTTTTACTGTCCAGGGCGCTGTTACTCCATTCACCTTTTCCAACCCCCATGACTGATTTCTTTCTTCATGGAATTGAAGAAGAAATATAAATATAATTATGGCAGCCTGTACCCCCCTAATGCCTGCCATTTTCACTCTTCGCTCTTTTACTCATATACAATAATATTTATTTCTCTTTTCCAGTCCCTAGTACACTTAGTATCTGCTTTAGCAATCACCACTGAATTACTAGTAAAATTTCCTCTTCAAAACCCTCTTCACTGCTCACTTTTCCCTTAACTTCACAAAACCCTTACAGTTAACCCTTTATTACACACTTCCCTTCCCATCTCACTTCACAGTCTGGCTTCCTCAATTAACTTCTAACTCCTTTCCATTCTGGTAGATCAGAAAGGTTTAATCCATGGTTTTATCCTTCCAAATCTCCCTCAATTCCATTTATCGAGGGTTGTGTGGTGTTGTTGTCTCCTGACCTGTTCTGCTGACTCAGCCATTTTTAAAACACTGAGGGGAGTAACGCCACCTACAACCTGACTTTCCTTGAGTTTATAGATATATTTGGCGTTTTCTGCTATGATTCTCTCACTGTACACTGGTCAGCTGAATATAGGTCAGCTACTAAAACATTAACCTTGACTGTTTAACTATTCACTTCTTTCTCACGACTGGCACTGAGGGATATCCGACCTATAACCTTGGAGTTTTGTACTGTTGATTTGACGATGTCTCCTGTGTTTCCCTCTCGTTAGCACTGGTACAGGTGATATGATGGTGGTACAGATATGACACCACATTTCTTTACCATACCCTTTACAAAGGAGGCATAATAGTCACTACCTATCAAAATATTTATTGGGTCTACAGAATCATCACTTACCCCAGAAGGTGCTAAATTTACATTATGTGAAAGTCTTTCTGTAGCTTTACTAAGCCCTACTGTAGATATTTTCTGTGGAAGTCTATCTACAATTACTGCATCAACACGTTTTTTCTCATTGCCCAACCTGACAGTTACGTAAACAGTGTCATACAATTGAGCCCTTTTATCCGAGAGAAAACCAGATAATTTTAAAGTTGTGGGATCTCCTATCTGTACTTTCATACCATCAAGACATTTACGTTTTATGAAAGTACGCTGGGATCCCTGGTCCAATAATGCATTTACATCTTTTGATTAATGCCTTTTATCATCAATTTTTACCTGTAACACAGGTAAGGCTACTTCAGCAAAACCATCATTATTAACATTAGCAGCAATTTTTACACTAGCCACTGTTGTGTCAGGATTGTCAACATTATCATTATTATCAACATTATCATATAGACCCTTACACATGACTATATGGTGTCTTCCTTTGTGACATTGATAACAGAAGCTTAATTTGGCTTAACAATCCTTTACATTGTGATTACCTAAACACCTGATACATCTGTCAAGTTCCTCCAATCTTTCAGCTTTATCATTCCATGAATTGTATGCATTGCAATTCTTAGAAAAATGAGTACCCTTGCAGAAGAGACAATCTCTTTTTTTGACTGGTTTCTTATTAGCTGGGCTACTCTTAGGAGGGTACTTATTCTTCTTACCTTGTGGAGAATCATTATTTCTGATTCCTGCTAATTGATATGCATCTATGCAACTCTTTTTAGGAAATGAAATTTGATTATTACCATTGGGATAATTTTTCCCTTTGTGAAACTTGACAGATACCTCAGAGTTATTATGTGTTGCATCTTTGCAATAAGTTAGTTGGCTGGTATGCAACTGCACAATTAATTCTTGTAGACCTAGTCTTATTTCCTCCAGACCAAAATAACCCTTGTGATATTTGTTTGAGAGCCATTGAAGTGTTTTACAGCTTAATTTATTCTGTACAATGGCACTCAATAACCAGTCTGATTCCTTCAGATTATATTTATTACTTAAAGTTTTGAGAGTGCTCTCCAGTTTAACTCTAAACTGCTGCAAACCTTTGTAAGCGTGATCTGGAGATTTTAAATTAACAATGATATTCACTAGATCCAACCTACTTTGTTCTGTATTACCATAAGTGACTTTCAACAAGTCAACTGTTTCCTTGTAAGAGTCATCTACATTGGGAAAGGCTTGTATGAGTATGTGAGCATCTCCTCTTACCTGTCCTTTGAGGTAAAATAATTTAGTTACACAGGCTAGGTCACTCCTGTCATGCACAGCTGCTTTAAAAATTGACCAAAATTCCTCCCAATTTTCACCAGGATTAAATACAGGTAAACATAGTTCTGGGAGTTTTGGCAAAGACATATTATTTGTCGGAGCAGACTGATTAACTGCCTGGTTTACACATTTTAATTTATTCAAGGCCTGACTTTTACAAGAAAGAATCTTTTCCTCTAATTCATAATACTGATTAATCATGAGATCTACTTCAGTCTCATCTACACAGTTTACTAACAAATCTCCTTCATATTTGTTGTAATATAATTTGTATGAATCATATCTATTACCTGGAGTTTACCTGGAGAGAGTTCCAGGGGTCAGCATCTAAATACAATTTTAAATCATCAGTATTCACAGTTTCTTGATTCATTGATTACAAACATTTATTATATGCTTTGGTTACATGACCCTTTCTAGCTTGCAGTGATGCTTTCTTTGCTCTATATTCCATATGTTTGTCTTCTACATCAATTTCCTCATTTTCAGCCATGATGCAATGTGTTGAATTCAACTTAATAACACTGATTATGTGCTAAATTATGCACTTTATAAAGGTAAATAGTACAACTTACCTTTGAATAAATCCTAGCTACCTGAGCTTAGCAATTACATGTAAGAAAATTAAATAAATTTTAAATGTACATTAATACAAACCTTTAGCCAGCCTTGGCTTATCAAAATTAATATTATACAAATTAATAAATCCTTGCCAGAATTTGGCAAAGCAAAATTAATATTATACACATTAATATTATTTACACTTGGCTTATCAATTACACATACCCTGATATAAATCTTGGCCAGAATTATCTTATCAAATTAATATTATACAAATACATTAATATAAATCCTAGCCACTTTGGCTTTGCAAAATTAATATACACATTAATATAATTAGCTACACTTGGCTTATCAATTACACATACACTTATACACATTAATATAATCTTTAGCCACACTTGACTTATCCAAATTAATATTGTAATAATTATAATCCACTACACATTAAGTAAATTTGTGAACTTAACATCCACCTCCTTCTGTTATTTCATATATAATTATTAAGTAATTAACTAATTAATGACTTCACTAATTACCTCTGGTTCAAGAAGGGCCAACGGGCAAAATTAAATTTGGAAAATTGCATTTATCTGAATGTATCATTATATACATAACAGTAAATGAACATAGATAATTATTATTTATCAGACATAGCCCCACTCCACAAAGGGGGCAGTAAAGCAACAGCAAAGAACTACAGACCGATAGCACTAACATCCCATATCATAAAAATCTTTGAAAGGGTCCTAAGAAGCAAGATCACCACCCATCTAGAAACCCATCAGTTACATAACCCAGGGCAACATGGGTTTAGAACAGGTCGCTCCTGTCTGTCTCAACTATTGGATCACTACGACAAGGTCCTAAATGCACTAGAAGACAAAAAGAATGCAGATGTAATATATACAGACTTTGCAAAAGCCTTCGACAAGTGTGACCATGGCGTAATAGCGCACAAAATGCGTGCTAAAGGAATAACAGGAAAAGTCGGTCGATGGATCTATAATTTCCTCACTAACAGAACACAGAGAGTAGTCGTCAACAGAGTAAAGTCCGAGGCAGCTACGGTGAAAAGCTCTGTTCCACAAGGCACAGTACTCGCTCCCATCTTGTTCCTCATCCTCATATCCGACATAGACAAGGATGTCAGCCACAGCACCGTGTCTTCCTTTGCAGATAACACCCGAATCTGCATGACAGTGTCTTCCATTGCAGACACTGCAAGGCTCCAGGCGGACATCAACCAAATCTTTCAATGGGCTGCAGAAAACAATATGAAGTTCAACGATGAGAAATTTCAATTACTCAGATATGGTAAACACGAGGAAATTAAATCTTCATCAGAGTACAAAACAAATTCAGGACACAAAATAGAGCGAAACACCAACGTCAAAGACCTGGGAGTGATCATGTCGGAGGATCTCACCTTCAAGGACCATAACATTGTATCAATCGCATCTGCTAGAAAAATGACAGGATGGATAATGAGAACCTTCAAAACTAGGGAGGTCAAGCCCATGATGACACTCTTCAGGTCACTTGTTCTATCTAGGCTGGAATATTGCTGCACACTAACAGCACCTTTCAAGGCAGGTGAAATTGCTGACCTAGAAAATGTACAGAGAACCTTCACGGCGCGCATAACGGAGATAAAACACCTCAATTACTAGGAGCGCTTGAGGTTCCTAAAACTGTATTCCCTGGAACGCAGGCGGGAGAGATATATGATTATTTACACCTGGAAAATCCTAGAGGGACTAGTACCGAACTTGCACACGAAAATCTCTCACTACGAAAGCAAAAGACTTGGCAGACGATGCAACATCCCCCCAATGAAAAGCAGGGGTGTCACTAGCACGTTAAGAGACCATACAATAAGTGTCAGGGGCCGGAGACTGTTCAACTGCCTCCCAGCATACATAAGGGGGATTACCAACAGACCCCTGGCAGTCTTCAAGCTGGCACTGGACAAGCACCTAAAGTCTGTTCCTGACCAGCCGGGCTGTGGCTCGTACGTTGGTTTGCGTGCAGCCAGCAGCAACAGCCTGGTTGATCAGGCTCTGATCCACCAGGAGGCCTGGTCACAGACCGGGCCGCGGGGGCGTTGACCCCCGGAACTCTCTCCAGGTAAACTCCAGGTAAACAAGTAGGAATTTGGGACACCTAGGTCGCAAAAAAATGTCCCCCTTCGATACCTACCACTGTCATATCCACAAGTTGCTCTAGACCTATTAATTAAATGAAATATACATCACCAGGAATGCTGGTAAATATATAAATTTGTGGACTGTATATTAAAATTAAAAAAAGGATTATAATATATATGCACATTTATATAACAGAAGGAGAATATATCTTAATCATAACACTCACCAATTTGACTGGAGATTAAGTTGTATCATACTCAGAAAACCTCACTGTCTATACATGAAAATAACAACTGGCCAGAGTTATAACATAACAGACTTATCTGAGGTTCCTGGAGCTGTCTTGTCCAGTCGCCTGATATCTCAAGTTATGCAGGAATGCACACCCAACAATTTCGCCTCTTATTTGAGAGGTGTCAGCCCAATTTTAACCTCTAGAGCACGAAAAATTCTTCCTATTATTCACAACGTGTTATTCAATTCAAACAAAATGGCGACTGTGTCTTCTGCGCAGATGCAGGCTTTCCGTTTTCTGACATAAATATTATTAAATACAGTATGGCCATCTATTTACATATAACTACTGTATTTCTGGAAAATATATACAGTATTTTCCACACATACACTTCAGGGATAAATATTTCACAAGTGCAAAGTTCAGTTTCCAAAAATAAACACGTTGAAATGCCAAAATATTTTATTTTTATAAAGATTTAAAGAAAAATTGTGAATGTCAGATACAAATCACTAAAACGGGGATTAAAGCAATTTATCAAAATAAGTATTCTTCTTGGTGCATATACAGTGTAAATATTGAGAAAAATCAAGAAAAATTGGCTTCTACTTACAACAAATGCAATAATTGCTAATAAAAAAAACTTCCTGTGTACAAGCACTAATATTCTTAGGAAAATGAAAAACATTCTTTGAAAACAATTGGCATAATTAAAAGAAAAACCTAATGAAAAAATAAAAATATCCATCATGCATATGTTTCTAATGAATCAGTTATTAGAATTTCCTTGTTAAAATTGTCTTTTATCTTTTCACACGTATCAGAGTACAATACAAATCGGCCAATTTCACTGTACTAGTCGACAAAAAACATGAATATTTCGCTAGAACTCCATGTGGGTGCAAGAAACCACCCATTTATAAATTCATCTATCCAGTACAGTGGTCAGAATTTAGCAATTTTGCCAATTTCACACAAATTTCAAAAGATGCCAATTTCGGAATAGGGTCCAGAATAAACAAGAAAGACATTCCTGGCACTTGACATTTCCTCTAGTCATTAGTCTCGTCTCAAGGCCCCTCTTATATTCTTTTGCTTTCCACTTTGAATTTTTATTCTCACAAAAAATATAAGATTTACTGTTATGCAGACTACTGCATTAGTGTAAAAAATGGTATAAATATTATTGGTGCACTTGTGAACGAATACTCACCAATAGCAGAAACTTGTTAACATTATAAGGCTCTGGTGGCCTGGTGGTTAACGCTCTCGCTTCACACGGTGAGGGCCTGGGTTCGATTCCCAGCCAGAGTAGAAACATTGGACGTGTTTCTTTCCACCTGTTGTCTATGTTCCCCATCAGTAAAATGGGTACCTGGGTGTTAGTCGACTGGTGTGGGTGGCATCCTGGGACACTGACCTAAGGAGGCCTGGTCACAGACCGGGCCGCGGGGGCGTTGACCCCCGGAACTCTCTCCAGATAAACTCCAGAATAAGTAAATTAAATTTATCCTTGATTAGAAAGCAAGTGATTAAAAGTAATTATGATTAGTTACATCACATAGGAAAAGTGGCATCTTCTCATATTTAACAGCCAATCCTGGATAACATAGGTTCTAACACTTGTATCTGGCCAGACGCATGGCTGTTTCAGCATCACCTCGACACTTTAACCCAATGCTGGAAGTTGAAACATAATTCAGGTACCTATTTTTTAGATAGGTGAGTGAGTTACGAGTAGGATACCCTTTTGGATGTGGAAAAAGAACACTTGTGTCCACGATGTGATCATGAATAACTCTCAACTTAAGAAGTCGTTTTCCAGTTCATGACCAACTAGAATTGTGCGTTTTCCAACTAGTGTGAGTAACTTGGCATGAACGTCTCGGAGTCTTGTTGAAACTCCTCGAAATTCTTGCTGATTAAGTCCGGAATGCTATGTGTTGTAGTCGATGATTGGAGCATCAGGCAACAGCAGTGTCTCATACACCAGTTGACAGTTCGAGTCCACAACAGATATTGCCGCCAAACCCAACGCTGCCGTTGTAAACATTTCACAGTCAAGTGCATAAATCGATTCTGCAGTGATACTTTGATTGAGGTTAGTGTTGATAAAACCTGTTAGGTTATTGGGATCAATTTCTCTTGAGACATGCTGTGGAGCAGTTGCACATGGAGCTGAGTTAATAGTCCGATTGCAGCAGCGGTAGTATGGCCTCGTTGTTCGAGAAACATTCATTATGTGATATGCACATGTCTCCCTGGTGACGACCCGGCCTTCGTTGTCTACGTAATATAAAGTGTTGCATCGTTTACAGATGCGGCTCGTGGGCCCAGTAATTACAGGGTGGAAGCTTGTTTCAATGTTATAAAGCTGAGCTTTTCCAGACTGCTGATGAGGACGTGGGAAGAAGCGACGTAGGTAAATCTCAGACAACTCTCGCTTTTGCATCCGCTTGCATAAAGTCACGTCGACTAATGTTGCCATTCTCCAGATATCGTCTATACGATTTTTATCTGTCGGAAAAAAATAAAAATAACGCGTTAGATTATTTATGATATACGAGAGAAAGTAATTCTTAAGAAATAGTAACTCCAACTTTGTAGAAACTGAACCTATGAGCCTTATGTAGCTACTGGACCTTCTGTACCTACTGTTCCCTTAGTACAAATAACTATGGTATCATCATGGTCCTGCTGGATTCACACATTTCCAGGCAAACATAGCTAATTTTAATTCCCATTATGTAACTTTTCTACAGAGGAGCGGCAGCATATTGCTGATGTATCCAACTTTGCTTATCAATAAAAAATAATGAAGTTCTTTGCGTTAATATTGACTCAAGATGCTTCGTTGGCAGAACCTTGACTGCAGGCCGCCGCTGCGGCTGTTTTGTAGACCAATATACACTATTCTCAAAGGAATCGTAAGTTAAAAAAAATACATTAACAGCTACATTAATCAATCAGTACACAAACAAAACAAGATCACCACACGGGAAACTTAAAAACAAAAAAACTAATTCTATTTCTTTGCAAGATTACATTAAGATTATGAAATTACAATGAGTTGCAGTGCAAAGAGCCACTATCATGCCTAGGCATTATGGGCAGACTTAAGCCAAGATCGCAAGTTCTGCCTATTCGGCACGACATATATATATATCTATATATATATATGTGAAGCGTGGGTGATGAATGTTGCAGCGAGGAGAAGGCTGGAGGCAGTGGAGATGTCATGTCTGAGGGCAATGTGTGGTGTGAATATAATGCAGAGAATTCGTAGTTTGGAAGTTAGGAGGAGGTGCGGGATTACCAAAACTGTTGTCCAGAGGGCTGAGGAAGGGTTGTTGAGGTGGTTCGGACATGTAGAGAGAATGGAGCGAAACAGAATGACTTCAAGAGTGTATCAGTCTGTAGTGGAAGGAAGGCGGGGTAGGGGTCGGCCTAGGAAGGGTTGGAGGGAGGGGGTAAAGGAGGTTTTGTGTGCGAGGGGCTTGGACTTCCAGCAGGCATGCGTGAGCGTGTTTGATAGGAGTGAATGGAGACAAATGGTTTTTAATACTTGACGTGCTGTTGGAGTGTGAGCAAAGTAACATTTATGAAGGGATTCAGGGAAACCGGCAGGCCGGACTTGAGTCCTGGAGATGGGAAGTACAGTGCCTGCACTCTGAAGGAGGGGTGTTAATGTTGCAGTTTAAAAACTGTAGTGTAAAGCACCCTTCTGGCAAGACAGTGATGGAGTGAATGATGGTGAAAGTTTTTCTTTTTCGGGCCGCCCTGCCTTGGTGGGAATCGGCCGGTGTGATAAAATATATATATATATATATATATATATATATATATATATATATATATATATATATATATATATATATATATATATATATATATGTATATATATATATATAAGTAGTCAAGTTTTCTTCTGGGGGGTCCCTTCCGGTTTAGGGCCTTCCTCTGGGAGGTCCCTTCCGGTTTAGGCCTTCCACTGGGCGGTCCCTTCCGGTCTAGGACCAGCAGCTGGAGGGTCACCTTTTCACACCTAGGTGTTACTTCCGGTTTTGACCATGACCTCGCCCTCGAGACTACCTCACCCTTGACCCCCCAACCAATACCCCCGCCACGACCCCCCCCCTTCGCGACCCCGCCGTCGCGCCGCGCGCCCGCCCGCGCGCCCGCCCGCGCCCTTCGCGACCCCCGCCCGCGCCTTCTGCTGCGCCTTCTGCAGCGCCGTCCGGATCGCCCCCGCGCCTCGAATTTTTTTCCGATTTTTTTCGAATTTTTTTTGAATTTCATTTTTCTTGTGCTCTCCATCTCCTCGGATCAAATTTTTGAGGTTCCCCCTCTCACTTTCACCCCCATCCCAAAATTTCTCGAAATCAAAGTCTCCATCTCCTCGGATCAAGTTTTTTGGATTCCCCCCTATGGGGTTTTCGAAATTCTCCAATTCCTCGGATCAAGTTTTTGGAATCCCCCCTCTGGGGGTAAGCATGCTTACTACAGGTCTAATGAAGGGTGTTTACTCGGCGGTCAGTGACGTCACGTGTTGACCCAGCACACAGGTTGAATCTTGTCTACCCTTTTAGTTAATAAGGGACCATAGTAGTGACGTCACGCGCACACAGGCTGAATCTTGTCGACCCTTTTAGTTCATTCAAGTTAATAAGGGGACATAGTACCTACATCATAGTGAAAACATTTTCATCATCAGAAAGACACATTTCAGGATAACACTAATACACAATATTTTTTTTTCATTATTTATTATACAGCCATTACATTTCTGGTAATACAAACAAATACAATTTCATTGAAAAAAGCTACAATTCATTGAATAAAATCAACGTAGAGTAATTTTTCTTCTCTTGTAGAATTTCTGTGCATTTTGTTCAGGGTCATCATCTTCTTCCTCATCTGTTATACAATAAACTTCTGGGGGGGAAGCTGGTGGATAATAAATGGGGGAATCCTCATCCGGGGAAACTGGTGGATAATTTATGGGGGAAGCTGGCGGATAATTTATGGGGGAATCCTCATCCATACATGAATTAGGTTGGGAATTTGTCATAAAATATTCCATCTCGCTCCATACGCATTTATCGCAATAACAACTACTAACACATTCTCCACTCATATGAGACTGGGGAGAAGGGTCGATCATGGGTGGATCTCGCTCCTAACAATCCCATCAACTCGCAAATCATTTGCTCCTGTCGGATTTGATTTGCGCGAATAAGTTCCAACAACCGCATTATATTCGCATCTGGCAAAGAAAAAAAATTTCTCGATTAGAAGAAGAATAATGCATATCTTTAATTGCATTAAAAAGTTTTATTGGTTAATACATTACACTTCTAAAATCATTTATGTGTAAAAAAGATTTTTTCAATATTAGAACAAGATTCACTCAGATAATGAACAAAAATCACTTACCATTTACCGCAGGTGGATTATTCCGACATACACAGGGATGCAGTCTTCTCTCCTCCTCGCAGACACCTCCAACGGAGTACTGAATTGGATTCATCCTTGACCCAACTTGAATGACAGTAGATGCAAAGAGTGACCCAGCACGGACATTTATAGCAGCGTTATGACCTTTCGCCCCGCCTCTAACCTTTCGCCCCGCCTCTAAACGCCTCTACCCCACCGTATTATAATTCCAATATTTTACACAGATTTTCATAATTCCACGTTGAATTATTAGCAAATACACTTGAACATGAGGGTATATTGAAATGCTCATATGCATATTTCATTATAAATTGGTCATTCTTTAATTTATTTCTACCAAAATCTTTAAACAAATATGGTATAATTTTCTTTACACTATAATTTGTTAACTTATACACAAAATATATAGCATATAAGTCGCACAACAATGATTTTTCATGTTGAATCCTCTGATTAATACCATACATGAAATTTCTCTTGTATATAATTTTCTCATATATATTTGTATAATGTTTTAAATCCACCCCGAAACTATCTAAATATAATAATATGTGTTTGTTCACATATATAGTAATCCAATGAGCCATATTTTCATCTTGATCGTTCAATATATTAATGATGAAAATTACCGGCTTATCTTTTATCCTCATAATAACTTCATTTATATTATTTGCGGCAAAACATCCCAAATACGAGGCATATCTTCCCGTATGATGTTTCAAGGCAATATTTATTTATTCACAATTCATGATCTATACTCGCGTATGCACTATCACTGTTCTATTTTCATTTATATTTAAAATCGCATTAGTTTCACCAAACATCAGACAAATTCTATTCTCATCTTTCGGTTTACCAAATGTCATATCTATTCTCAAATTACCATTCTTCTCGACAGATATAGCATTCTTAACCTGTTCACTTCTCAGGTCAACACCTAATATAGTTCTGCCTTGGAGAAAACTCTTATATGTAATCAGATGATCAGTCTCCAAACCCAGAGATTTCAAGGTAGCGTAAAATAACCTACTCGCGTGGGTAGGGAACTTACAGTCAATATTAAGAATCATTTCTGAATTAATTGTAACCCCGAAATGATTCAAATCTTCATGTTGAAAATATAATGGATTAAAATTATATCCTCCATCATATGTCTTCATATCAACTAATATAATAAATATCTTATCGGGTATGACTTGTCCCCAAGGATTATCTGCGATCAATTGTGTTTGATTAGATGTCAGAATATATGATTTAAATAATGTCTTCTTGAACAGATATTCACACCCCTGCGGGTTTGCCCTCATGCTTGAATTCAATGCAATTAATGCATTCGTATACGGAATAACTTTATCGATCCATAATTTAATGGAATTAATATTATATTTATATGTTTTTCCGCTTAATGGAGTCATAATTGCCCATGCGGGTGAATGCATTTCAAGTCTCAATCGACATTCGACACTATCCAGGATATATTCGTGAAAACTACTCACATCCAGCATCAAAGGGAAACAAGTATTCACTTCATTCGTTAATTTACCTTCGTCTTTCTTAATATCATCTAAATCAGCTGTTGTAATAGTACTACTTGCTGTGTCTTTATTACGAAAGAATGCTATTCTTCCCAATGTATCTAATTTTGATGGGGATAAATGCTTAAGCAGTTTAATATAACCCGTATATGAATAAAATGGATTTGATTCTATAAGTTGTTCATTGAGATACAAACACACAGATTTGAATATTGTCTGACTTATAGAGTTCACAAATATGACCTTATCATCGTCTCCCAGTGCACTCCCATCCTCATTTGATATATTTATGTTCATTTCCAAGGCCAGACTCGTTAAATCTAAAAAATGACCTTCTGAACTTTGTATTCTAAATTCGAGAAATTTATCAGATCCTTGATTTACTGGTAATACTTCACATGTGCGTCTAGCTGCTATTGAGGATTCAATAATGGTATGTCCTGGTAATTTTGGGAATCCATCAGTTATGGAATGAGAATAAGTGGGGACGGGGGCGTTGAGTCCCCCTGGTGTAACGTATAGAGCACCAGCCGACATACTAACAATATGACAGTTAACAATAAACTAAAATTAATTAAATATTCCAGTTTCTTTTATTATTAAATTTCAATCGTTTCAAACCAATCTTTCTACTTCCTCCGGATAATAACTTCTGTCCGACACCCTTCAATGTTTCTACGCCTCTATTTCTCGCAGAATTTTTCAATGCAATACCATTATTAACATCGTTCAACACATTTTGCCCGTATTGTAATACTCCCGGAGCAAAGGTATTCAATAAGAATGGTAATGCTTTTCTGGCCATCCCACCGAGAAATGACAATAATCCTCCGCCCCTCCCTCTAGCTTTATATAATATAATATCATCTAAACCTCCCCCTTTCACCCTCGAAGTATCAAAGAGTTTCAGGAATGATTCCACTGAAGGAGGGGAGAAACTGGTTCTCATCTTGACGGTTCGTTCAATATTAACTCAACTTGATCATTCACTCTCGTTTTATAGGTCTTAAATGTAGTACACATACAGTAGAACACTTGTCATTATATTGAATTAACCTTCCTTTCTGATCAGCGAGCTTAATACTCACTTGATCAATTATCTTTTTATTAAGTGGTTTATACATTGTGGGGTCATAATTAGATCTTAATGTATTAATATCAACTACTCCCAAAAGAGATACCAACTGATCGCCAAAATTAATGGGATCAATCAAATCTGATTCAGGATCGGGTGGGTTTACCGCCTTCACACCAGACTCGTTAAAAATAATCTCTTTTTTATTGGTAAAGACATACAAAATTTCATTACCTGAGAACCCTAGCATATCGCTTCCTTCTTTATCAAATTCCAACCCCACATAAGCACTGGTAATATCAGAAAGTAGTATAATTTTTTTTTTCAAGTTAATAACCACTCTGTTTATTCCTGGATGATATGTGAACACAATTGAGTTTTTGGGGATGATAATACCCGTTGTATGTTTAACTGCTATTAAGAGATTTGCATTAATATCCTCATTTATTGCCTCTAAAATCCTTGCCATATCACCTCCAATAATTTTGCTCATATCAATTTTATGCATATATTTATTTACTGTAGATTTCTCATATGTAATACATATCTTCAAATTCTTTTGCGGTATATAATGCGTCTTGGGGTAAATTATATTTTTCAGAGCAACCTCATAATCAATTTTATTATCTAATATAATGGGGTCATATAATTTATTAATGAAAGCCGAAGGTGTATTGGCGGGAAATAAATCGAGACTTGAATCGCTACACACGTATAGAAGACGTTCAGCCATCTCTACACTCTTATAACACACACTAAATAAAAACATAAAATCACAGAGTTTATATACTCACCTAATATGATATCCACGATGTTTCTCTCCATACACCGCCTCCTTTATGTAATAATTGTTTTCTCACTTTTGTATTCCTCACAAAATCAAAATGTATACCTGATATATTTAATAAATGCTTTATTTCTGTTAAGTAATCAGAATCGATTCTTCTCGCTGATTTCACATTATTTTCTGATAAAACATTTAATATTTCAATAATATTACGTCCAGTAATGGGGGTAAGAAGGTCACCATTCTCATCCCAACTCACCAAAGGATTTCTTTGCAATAATACCAACATTGATTTCACATATTCTATATTTCTCGCACTCACTCTTATGTGCATGAATCTTGACAAATCTGGGGTTTTCTGAGGTTTCACCGAGGTGAGAGCAGGTGGGTTGACCTGCCTAGCGGGAGTAGTCTTAAACTTGCGTTTAACACCACGCTTCAAGCATGCACCACCACCACCCCCTTCTAAATTCTCGTCACCCTCCGATTTTACTAACTCGAGAGGTTTCCGATTCATAACTGAAGTTGGTACAAGATAAAATTCTTTCATGATTTATTAAACAATCTCGAAATAATATTTACTGCTAGAGGTAATATAATGCCAAGAAGATTTCCACCTCTGATACTCAGCAAATATTTCTTTTTACGCTGAAAACCGATTTTCTTACAAGCTAATGATTTAATCTCGTTCTTGTACTTTTTAAATATTTTAGGGTCTAATGGTATTTTATTCTTAATCAAATTCTTGAAAATCTCACTGATACAACTTATGTGTGTTTTCTTAAACTGTTGTAATAAACTCTTCCGATGATTGCGTGGGAGACTATTAAGTAATGTAATTAATTCTTTAAATTTTTCTAATAATGATTTTTTCATTGTACCTTCAACAAATCTTCTTTGACCCACAAATTAAAAGTGGAATCATAACCTTTATAAGATACCAAATAATGCGTAATTCCACCAATTTTTTTTCGTTTCAATACTCTGTCGATAATATATTCTGGAGGTGGTATGACTGGGGTCAATTCTTCGCGATAAAATGTTCCTTTAATCTTTTCACCTTTCAAATCTTTCAAATGATATGTTGTTATAGGTTGAGAATTATTAATTCTATATATTTTAAATATTTCCTCTGTATTTTGTGTGTGAAACCCTCGGTTAAACGCGGATGATCTGCTAAGAGTCACTCTTGTTGTGTCTCCAACAGCCAATTTCTTACTGATTCGTTTCTTATTGGATCTTCCATTTTTATAATTTATCCGAAACTGATTCCTTATATCATTCAATGACGTAATACCATGGACTTGCAATGGGGTTTTACCGCCAATCCCCGAGTGCGGAGATGAATTATACGCATCTACTAATTCATTTAACACTTTTGAATAATTAAATGTATTGGCACTTGTCATATACTTGTATAATTTACGTTTCATCGTTTGCAAGCCTCTCTCTGCAATGGAAGCTTTTGTTTCTTTCGAAAATACATGATATAACTTTATATGCTTACTCTGGAGATAATTCTGTACCTGTTTATTTAGAAACTCCCTGCCTTTATCTGTAAATAATCTCGATATATTCTTCGCCTTTTCATTCTCCAATATGTTTTGTAATGCATGTAAAGTGCTCGGTCCGTCTTTCTTTTTCATGAGTACTGCTTGTAAATATCTTGAAAAAACATCGATACACACGAGAATGTATTTATATCCATCATTATATCTGGATAATTTAGACATATCACCCAAATCACAGGTTAATATCACTCTGGGTTTAGGAGCAATTATTTTCCTACGAGGAAACTTCTTAGGTTTAAGAACGTATAAAGTATATGATCTTTCTGAATTTAAGAAATTTCTGACCTCTTTCAAGGTTATGGACGGATCGATCTTTTTTACAGCTGTATATAAACTGTTTACACCAGAGAATGACCCAGCAGATCCAGGATCTCTATAAACCTTTTCAATTAATTTTGCTCGCTCCATTGGTATACAATTTCGTAGGAATCCTGCCGTAACACATTGGTTCGCAACTGTAATGCTTCTGGTGTATTTAATGCAAGGTCTATGAATAAATAACCAAAGGGTGATCGTTTTATAGCAGATTTATATATATTTACAAATTCCTTATTTTTTCCGAACACTTGTCGCCCCAGAATCTCTACTTGTCCAAGATCCCTCATTTTAAATAAAGCAAAATGCGTGGCGTTTAAAGCCATGGTACGACTATATCGTCCTCCGTGAAATATATTTTGAGTAATCAGAATAATGCTTATATTATGATGTCTACCTTTAGTAAAACATTCGAGAATAATTTCACTGTTACCTGCTTTTAAAAATAGATCATCAACAATAATTATTGTATTTTCATCAGGTGATGCAATGACATTCTGCGGGTCGATAATATCGTTACTTAATGTTAATTTACGAGATATCTCTGAATCTTGTTCTAAGGGATGTGATGTCACCCCGCATATTATAATGTTATGAAATTTCTCGTGGTATAACTTTATTAATTTTGATGTGAAATAAGATTTGCCACTATTCGAATAACCGGCAATGATAATCCTTGATGGATAACGAAATATATCAACGTCAGCAGATGTGTATGTTGACAAGTTCAACATCTTCCCCTTATTATTTTAAAATGATCTAAAAGCTTCCTCTCTTTAAGTTGAATGAACTAAAAAGGGTGTTTACCATAGAGAGGCGTCTTGTACACTGTAAGTCTTAATGGGTTTTCAAGATATATAATACTTTTTAGTTTAATAAGGGGACACAGTTGGTCTGGAAAGAGATGATTTTCTACCTTGGATGTTACCCGCATTTCATGGCGCCTGTCTGTCCTGAGTTGACGCAGGTGTTATGTTCTACCTTGGGTGTGAACCGCATTACACAGTGTGTTGGGGGAAGGGGTGACCCACAATGAGTCTCTCAGAGTGAGGACAGTGCTTCCATCCGTGACTGATCTCATCTTCCCCTTATTATTTTAAAATGAACTAAAAGTTTCCTCTCATTAAGTTAAAGGACCTCATCTTCCAACGCTGAACCGCATATCATGCTGTCTGTCTGACCTGTGTTGACCCAGGTGTTCGGTAAGGCGATGATTATCTTAAATCTACCTTAGGTGTGAACCGCATTATACAGTGGTG
Organism: Cherax quadricarinatus; assembly: GCF_038502225.1. Taxonomy (NCBI): domain Eukaryota; kingdom Metazoa; phylum Arthropoda; class Malacostraca; order Decapoda; family Parastacidae; genus Cherax; species Cherax quadricarinatus. The sequence goes on from NC_091292.1 coordinate 54,803,823, forward strand.
TCGGGGGGAGGGGGCGGCCTATATAAGCTCAATGAGACACTCAGAGCGAGGACAGTGCTTCCATCCATCATCCGTGACTGACCTCATCTTCCCCACAGTATTCCTCTCATTAAGTTAAAGGACCTCATCTTCCAACGCTGAACCGCATATCATGGAGAAAGGTAAGTTGTACTTAGAAAATTCTTGTTTTTTGCATGTTTAATTTTTGTTGAAGCATACGAGTGAAATTTGGGTTAATTTTTGTTGAAGCATACGAGTGAAATTTAGGTTAATTTTTGTTGAAGCATACGAGTGAAATTTAGGTTAATTTTTGTTGAAGCATACGAGTGAAATTTGGGTTAATTTTTGTTGTTGGAGCATACGAGTGAAATGTTTACTGGGTTAGTGTGTTAAATAAGTGAAATTCTTAACAGGGGATAGCATATATTCGAAATACTTGGAAGCATTGGTGAAGAGAAGATTATCGATTAGAAAGCAGCGTTCGTTGGTAATCGAGAAAGGCGGTGTACAACGCAATGAAAGGTTATTGCAATTGGATAATGAGTGGGCACGTGTAGATGCTTTATGGAAGAAGGCTATAGAAACAGGTATGTAACCAATTGTGATCTTTTGTTGTGCTAGTCACTCGAGAAAAGATTTTGTTCTATTCATTGAAATCTTAATATTTTTTTGGGTTATGAATTGGATATGCTTTTTTTTTCCTCTGTTCATTGAAATCTTAATATTTTTTTGGGTTATGAATTGGATGTGCTTTTTTTTTTCCTCTGTTCATTGAAATCTTAAAACGTATTATGTAAAAAATTGTGAAGGGTGACCTTCTTACCCCCCATTACTGGACGTAATATTACTATTCATTGAAATCTTAATATTTTTTGGGTTATGAATTGGATGTGCTTGTTTTTCCTCTGTTCATTGAAATCTTAATATTTTTTTGGGTTATGAATTGGATATGCTTTTTTCCTCTGCAGGAAATACACCTGGTAGTAATGGCGCACAGCTTGGTGGTGAGAGTGCTAGTGTTGGTACCTCACAATGCGGAGGTGCGGGTACTTCTGCCCCCATTAATGATGATGAGAGAGCAACTACCTCGCATGACGTGTCTGACACGCATAATAGTGAAGATGAGAGCCCAGAAGTTATTACATATATCCAGAATTTTAGAGGTAGACATACAGTGAGGAAATATAGTGTTCCTTCAACTTATAACAGAGAGTTAAGAATGTATTTACATGTTTATAGGGATTATTTTATAGAACAGATGCGAGATATGTATGATAGATCGCCTCTAGCAATGTCGCTCAGAATCCACCCAATTATAGTTATAAGGACATTACGTCAAAACATATCGGGTGATGATCAAAATGGACAATTTGTGATAAATTTAGCGTTTGAGTTAGTAAGTGAAGAGGAAATCTCTGAAGTATTTGATCGATGGGTGGGAACAATATTAGAAAGATACGAGTCAGAGTTGCAAGATCAGGAAGGATCTGGCTGGATCATAGATCAAATCGAATCTTTCAGTATCGAATATGTTAAAGTAGAATTCAGAGTGCAAGTGGGGTCATATGTGGCATATCCCGAGAAACTGCGAGGGAAGAAATATGTATTTAATCCAGAGATTAATGATGGGTTATGTGTACTGCGTGCTTTTGCCGCCTATTAATGTCATAAAAAGAACATGCCATGGAAACATATTCGCAGAGCAGTTACTACTAAGAGAGGATGTCTTAATCATGCAAAAACTTCTATAGATGATTTCCCCATTACGCGTGATAAGTTAAGTATATTAGAGAAGGAAAATAAAGTGTCATTATATGTTTATCAATTAAGAAAGGATCAAGATAGGACATTTATGGCTATGTGTCGTAAGGGGAATAAGAAATATAAGGACATTATGTGCGCGTTATTGTTGAATGAAAGACATTTGGTTTTAATCAAAGATTTTGACGGGTATGTTAGAACGATAATGACAGAAAAAGGTGTAAAGAAGCACTGTCATAGTTGTTTGATGAATACACAGGAAGAGTTAGATATCCACGAAGATGGATGTAAAATCAATCAGGTTCTCGTATTCCCCCCGGAAGGAACAACAGTACACTTTGAAAATTTTAGTCATACGCATTCCAACGAATATATCGGTGTATTTGATTTCGAATGTGCATTAGACACAACTCTCCCAGCAGGTAAAATTGAGTCTCGTCATAAAGCCATTGCCTATTGTTATATTATATTTGATCGCAAAGGAGAAATAGTGTGTATAAAGAGTTATAAGGGGGAGGATGCTGTTAATCATTTCATTTTAAATGTTAGTGGTGAATGGAATAAAATAAAGTTTAGAAGACAGTATCATGAAATCCATATGACAGAGGAGGATGAGATGAGACATGATTCTCAGAACACTTGTGAATTATGTGGTAACACCTTCAAAAACCCCAAAGATAAACATAAACACCATGACCATACTTTAAATTTCAATAATTATATTGGAGCCTATTGTGCACGTTGTAATATGCAGTGTAAAGACAAGAGAGAGAAATTATTGCTTTTTTGTCATAACATGTCGTATCATTTAGGAATAATTTTAAAGGAATTGAATGTTGATAAATATAACGTTGAAATTCATTCGAAACAAGGATTCAAATTCTTGAAAGTAGACATAGGTAAGGTTAGGCTTCAGGATTCACTGTCTTTATTGAATGGATCTCTTTCCACGTTAGCAGATCAACATATCAAGGCAGGTAAATCCCTGAAATATACAGAGACTATTCTGAAAGATGTGCCTCGAGATGTCTTACATTTATTATGTAAAGGAAAACAAATTTTGTGTTATGATTATATTGATAGTTTAAAGAAGCTCGATGAAACAAAATTACCCAGTAAAGATCATTTTTTTAATTCTTTGAGAAATAGCGCTATCAGCCAAGAAGATTATGAACATGCATTGAAAGTGTTTGAGTTGGGTAAATATAAGACTTTAGGAGATTACTTGATGTTATATCTCAAGACAGATGTTGGTTTGTTAGCCGATGTCTTCATGGAGTGGCGTAAAACACTCAAGGATATTTATAAGTTAGACGTTAGCAATTATATAAGTTTACCATCATTCAGTTGGGATGCATTCCTATTGAAAACTAATGTAAGATTAGATATGATATATTCCCATGAATTATATGACTTGATTAAAAGGAATCTCAGAGGTGGGTTTACCTGCGCAATTAATCAGTATTCTAAAGTATTCTAATTTTGATGTTGAGAGTGGAATGGGCACTCATATTCTATATCTAGATTTCAATTCTTTGTATGCTAGTGCGATGGTTGAAGCTCTTCCACAGAATGGTATCAGAAAATTATCCAATGACGAGAAGAATGCTATCCTCGATGTGGGATTAAGTAATGTTTCCTGTGAAGGTCAAAAGGGATATTGGATAGAATGTGATACCAAGCACATATCCCCCGAGGTAGCTAGACTCACTGATGAACTTCCTTTAATATTATCCCACATGAATATATCAGCAGATATGTTATCTCCTTATTGTGAATCTATATTGAAAAATGAAGGTAGAAAGATCCCCAAATCTAATGGGAAATTAGTGGGCAGTCATTTATCTCAGAAAAATTATTTGATCAGTCTAGAATTGTTACAGTTATTACTGGAACTTGGGTTAGAGGTGGAAAAGGTTCATACCATATATGAATATACACAGACAAAATTTTTAGAACCCTTCATATCAACTAATATTGCACAGAGAACAGCTACAAGATGTCCTATCAAGTCAAAAGCCTTCAAATTAACTAATAACGCCATATATGGGAAATCATTGCTGAATATTACAAAGTATGCTGAGAAATATAGATATATCAATAATGAGAAAGCATTTATTAGAGCGAGTAAGGATCCTTTGTTAAAAAATATCACACATTTAAATCAAGATAGAGTGATCTGCACATTCAATAAAGATATATTAGAAGTTAAGCAACCACTTTATCTCGGTTTTCAAATTCTTGAGATAGCTAAAAAGAAATTGTATCATTTTTGGTATAAAGTTTTAAAACAGCATTATGGTGATGATGTAAGACTTCTTTATACCGATACTGACTCGTATATTTTTAGCTTGAAATGTAAAGATTTGTACACCGAGTTAAAAAGTGAACCATTGTTAGGTTATATGGATTTTTCAAATTTCAGTCCTGAGCATCCCTTATATGATGATAGTAGAAAAGGGGAGCTGGGGTTATTGAAATCTGAAATGTGTGATAACCATATTAGCGAGTTGATAGCCCTGAAAGCTAAAATGTATTCTGTCAAGATTGCTGGAAGATCAACTAATGTCAGCAGAGCCAAGGGTATTCCTTCGCAATTTATGCCGTTATTAACACATGCAAGATATAAGAATGTTTTATCAAATGCAGATAGAGAATTATTCACGTGTAAGTCTATAGGTAATGTAAAAGGTGAAATATGTACGGTAAGAATTAATAAGAGAGGTTTGTCAGCCTTTGATGATAAAAGATATCATTTGAATACTAATGAATCCTTGGCTTATGGACACCCTGATATTCCACCATCTAAACGTAGGAGAATAGAGTGATGTATTGCTTGTATAATAAATAATGAAAAAAAAATATTGTGTATTAGTGTTATCCTGAAATGTGTCTTTCTGATGATGAAAATGTTTTCCCTATGATGTAGGTACTATATCCCCTTATTAACTTGAATGAACTAAAAGGGTCGTCATGATTCAGCTTGTATGTGTGACGTCACTGACAGAAGGTAAGTGTCCCCTTATTAACTTGAATGAACTAAAAGGGTCGACAAGATTCAGCCTGTGTGCGCGTGATGTCACTACTATGCTCCCTTATTAACTAAAAGGGTAAACAAGATTCAACCTGTGTGCTGGGTCAACACGTGACGTCACTGACCGCCGAGTAAACACCCTTCATTAGACCTGTAGTAAGCATGCTTACCCCCAGAGGGGGGATTCCAAAAACTTGATCCGAGGAATTGGAGAATTTCGAAAACCCCATAGGGGGGAATCCAAAAAACTTGATCCGAGGAGATGGAGACTTTGATTTCGAGAAATTTTGGGATGGGGGTGAAAGTGAGAGGGGGAACCTCAAAAATTTGATCCGAGGAGATGGAGAGGATAAGAAAAATGAAATTCAAAAAAAATTCGAAAAAAATCGGAAAAAAATTCGAGGTGCGGGGGCGATCCGGACGACGCTGCAGAAGGCGCAGCAGAAGGCGCGGGCGGGGGTCGCGAAGGGCGCGGGCGGGGCGCGCGGGCGGGGCGGGGCGCGCGGGCGGGCGCGCGGCGCGACGGCGGGGTCGCGAAGGGGGGGGGTCGTGGGCGGGGGTATTGGTTGGGGGGTCAAGGGTGAGGTAGTCTCGAGGGCGAGGTCATGGTCAAAACCGGAAGTAACACCTAGGTGTGAAAAGGTGACCCTCCAGCTGCTGGTCCTAGACCGGAAGGGACCGCCCAGTGGAAGGCCTAAACCGGAAGGGACCTCCCAGAGGAAGGCCCTAAACCGGAAGGGACCCCCCAGAAGAAAACTTCACTACTTATATATATATATATATATATATATATATATATATGTATACATATATACATATATATATATATATATATATATATATATATATATATATATATATATATATATATATATTTCTTTCTTTCAACACACCGGCCGTATCCCACCGAGGCGGGGTGGCCCAAAAGGAAAAACAAAAGCTTCTCCTTTTAAATTTAGTAATATATACAGGAGAAGGGGTTACTAGACCCTTGCTCCTGGCATTTTAGTCGCCTCTTACAACACGCATGGCTTACGGAGGAAAAATTCTGTTCCACTTCCCCATGGAGGATAATATTACATATATATATTATATATATGTATATTATATATATTATGTGTATATATATATATATATATATATATATATATATATATATATATATATATATACATATATATATATATATATATATATATATATATATATATATATATATATATATATATATATATATATATATATATATATATATATATATATATATATATGCAATAAGATCACAGTAAACAGGTGATTTCAAAATATGCAAAACAACCACTCTTAGATGATACTGAAACCTATTCTAAACTTAGGAAAAATCCCCTAGAAACCGTTAACAGCAATTTCAATAAAACAATAAAACTTCTACTGAAAGGCAAAGATGAATTAGTCAAACAATTTACTTCCACTAATCCATCTTTACCATACATGTATGGACTAATAAAAACACACAAACCAGGGAATCCAGTCAGACCAATTATTAGCTCCATAGGGTCAGTTTCATATAAATTATCCAAATGGCTTGTTGATATTTTGAGCCCTATTGTTGGCAAAATTTCTAACTTTAATGTTAAAAACAACATAGACTTGGTTGATAAATTAAGCTCCTTGACTGACTTAAATGATTTTAACATGGTTAGTTTTGATGTTACTTCCTTGTTTACGAAAGTTCCTGTTGATGATTTATTAAGTTTCTTATCTGAAGAACTCGTTAACTATGATTTACCATTGCCAGTTCCTACTATCATTAAACTTATTAAACTTTGCATTGTTGATGCAAAATTTGTATTTAATAATAAGTTTTACACTCAGAAGTTTGGTATGGCAATGGGAAATCCTCTTTCACCTGTTCTTAGTAACCTATACATGGAATTTTTTGAAACAAGGTTGCTTAACACAATCCTCCCTAATAGAGCTAAATGGTTCAGATATGTTGATGATATTTTGTGTCTTATGCCCAAAAATGTAGATATACACCATTTCCTTGGAAAATTAAATAGCTTAGCCCATTCTATAAACTTTACTGTTGAGTTTGAAGAAAATAACTCATTGCCTTTTCTAGATGTTTTAATTATTAAGGGTAATAATGAATTCAAATTTAAAATTTACAGAAAACCTACAAATAACTGTTCCTATGTCCACTATTATTCCTCGCATCAAGATAGAGTCAAACTGTCTGTTTTCTCATCAATGTTTTTGAGAGCTTTACGAATTTGTAGTCCTGAGTTCATAGATGAGGAAATATCCAAAATTTATGAAATAGGTAATGATTTAAAATACCCAAGAAATGTAATTGATAAATCTTTTAAAGTTGCTAGAAACACTTTTTATAATCCAAAAAGGGACAACCAGCCTTATTCAACTAAAAATATGTTGGTTCTCCCTTACCATGAAAACTTGGTTGATATGCCTTCTCTTCTTAAGACTTTTAATATTAAAGTTGTATTCAAAAATCTTGATACAGTGAAAAAACTTTTGATAAAGAATTCCCCCCAAAATGCTGATGGATGTGTCTATAAGATTCCTTGTAAAATTTGCGATAAAGTTTATTACGGTCAAACTGGTAAAAATCTCGAACTAAGATTAAAACAACATAAATATAGCATTAGAACTGGACAAGATTCCAATGCTCTATTTATTCATGTAAGAGATTTTAACCATCCAATTGATTTTCAAAAAGTTGAGAAAGTAGTATCAAGCAAGTCCATGGTCGACAGGAATATAATTGAATCTTGTTTCATAAAAAACAGTTTTGACAATAATATGAATATTTCCTTTGGTTTATATAAATTAGATCCATTTATAATTAATAGAATTTGGGAAGAATTTAATAATACACTGGACAAATAATAATTTTTAAATTTTCTTGGGTAGAATAGCTTGGGGGTGAGTTGTGCAAGGAACCATCCAAGTTGGGTCGCCGCGCGTCACGTGTTTAACCGTTGTGGGATCTGATAGTGAGGTGCTGGCCGGACCCCTTATATAGCTTCCTTGGATGCTTTACTTTCATAGTTCCTTGATAATGTGAGTAGTCACGAAAGCGCTTGGAATTTCTCAATTCTTTCAGAGTGGTTGTTTTGCATATATATATATATATATATATATATATATATATATATATATATATATATATATATATATATATATATATATATATATATATATATATATATATATATATATATGCAAAACAACCACTCTGAAAGAATAGAGAAATTCCAAGCGCTTTCGTGACTACTCACATTATCAAGGAACTATGAAAGTGAAGCATCCAAGGAAGCTATATAAGGAGTCGGCCAGCACCTCACTATCAGATCCCACAATGGTTAAACACGTGACGCGCAGCGAGCCAACTTGGATAGGTCCTTTGCAAAACTCACCCCCAAGCTATTGAGTTTTGCAAAGGACCTATCCAAGTTGGCTCGCCGCGCGTCACGTGTTTAACCGTTGTGGGATCTGATAGTGAGGTGCTGGCCGACCCCTTATATAGCTTCCTTGGATGCTTCACTTTCATAGTTCCTTGATAATGTGAGTAGTCACGAAAGCGCTTGGAATTTCTCTATTCTTTCGGAGTGGTTGTTTTGCATATTTTGAAATCACCTGTTTACTGTGATGTTATTGCATATATATATATATATATATATGTATATATATATATATATATATATATATATATATATATATATATATATATATATATATATATATTCCTTAAGGAGCTGGGAAAAAGACTCATCAGGGTAACTAGGGATCCCAGGGCAGCTAGTTTTCTGTTCCAGCGGCTCAGTGCGGCTGTTCAAAGGGGTAATGCCTGCTGTATTTTGGGCACACGCCCCAGCTCTGAGGAGCTGGATGAGATTTTCGCCTTATAATAGGTGATACACACGTAACAATATGTACCTTATATGCCACCTTTATATCAACAATGTATCTCTTAAATCTTCTGTACCATATTATGTAATAAAATAGTATTCCTATTGGTAAAAAAAAATAGTATATGAAAAGATGGGGTGGTAGGGGAAGTGGAATATTCAAACTCCTTCAGGAAGAAATCCAAATATTCTTCCTTGAAGCCTTTTTATCCACTTCTCCGAGGCTATGGATCCCACAATTTACACCAGAGGTGGACCCCACCCCAACGCGGGGGCGTTGACCCCCGGAACTCTCTCCAGGTAAACTCCAGGTATATATATATATATATATATATATATATATATATATATATATATATATATATATATATATATATATATATATATATATATATATATATATATATATATATATATATATATATATGTCGTGCCGAATATGTAAAACTGGCCAATTAGCAAGCTCATTTAAAATTAAGTCCTTTAAAAAATTTTCTCGTATACGTTTAAAGATATATTTTCTTCATTAATGTTAATGTAAAAAATTTTAATTTTGCACCAAAAGAATCTTAGAAAACTTACCTAACCTTATTATAACAATCTATTCTATTCTATTCTATTTGATTCGCCGGTAATCCCGGCCCGGGTCTCTTCCATTTTGGTGACCCGGCATTGGCTCCCCGGGTAGGGAAGTGACATTTATCGTTACTTGCACCTGTGTGGCAGGTCTTCAGCAGGAAGGGGGGGGGGGGGTACCTCACCGGCCCTATGGCCAGATGACGTACCAAACGTTAGTGTGCACTAACAGTGGCTGGTGTGCAGTGCAATGGAGGCCCAAAGCAGGCCCTCGCAGCAACTTCAGCGGGGGGGGGCGGATGACGTCCAAGGACTGGAAGTAAGGTTTCCAAGTCCCTGACAGCTAAGTACACAAGATGTTCTGCCTCATCCTCTCGGGTCTGCCCTACTGGGGTCATTGGGAAGTGTCTACGGCGAAGGGGCATCGTAGCCGGGCAGTCTAACAGGTAGTGCACCAAGGGCTGCAGAACCATTCGGTCACAATGGGCACAGAGCTCCTCTCGTGCCCATTCAACAATCCGCGCAGTGGTGGGATACCCAAAGCATAGGTGGTGGATATGCACCCTCAGTTCCCTGGACTGTGTCCGAATACTTGGAGGGGGCACCCTGTGGGTCGCCCTGACATACCAACAGAGGCTCCGTGAATCCCCAGGGTCAGGGAATGGGCGCCTGGCCACACCAGCAGCCCACAGCGCAATCTGGCTTAGGCTGATGGAAATCGCAGCACGTGGCTGTGCCTCGAGGGTTGCAGTCCTAGCAGCCTCATCTGCAGCATCATTGCCAGGGATACCCACATGGCTCGGGATCCAGTTGATGGTAGCCCTGTGACCCTGGGCCATGAGAGTCTGCAGGTCACCCCGGATGGATGTGATTAAGTGTATGTTGTCCTTTGGCTCTCTGTGCATAAGCGCTTGGATCGCTGCCTTGGAATCAACGTGGATGATGGGGGGATGCTGATGGTCTGCAAGAGCATGCCGCAGAGCATGTTGGATGGCAAAGAGTTCGGCCTGGAGGATGGTGCAATGGTCTGGGAGGCGCCAACCTGCTGTCAGATTGCTGTGGAACATCCCAGCAGCTGTGTGGCCTGCCACTGGGTCTCTGGAGCCATCAGTGTAATATGGCACACACCCTGGGCCTTCCGCACCCACAATGCTAGCCGAGGCAAGGTGTGCAGAATGTCCCGGGTGCAATGCCTTTTGCTGTCTGGTAGGGTTGTCCAACACACCGCAAACAGCTCTGGTGCCCAAGGGGGTGGCACCGTGTAGTTCGCTGCCAGTCTGTCGCAGCCTCCCGCCTGGAGCAATGTCATGGGCAAGAGCTTCTGTGTGGTATCTGCTACCGACCACATCCATCGGCGGCTGGGATGCAGTGGAATGACCTGTCCCTGGCGGACCCGTAAATCTCTCATGAGTTTGTCAGCCCCTGGGAGTCGGAGATACTTTGCAATCCTCCTGGCAGCTACCAGTTGGATCCTGTCTTCAAGAGGCTGTAGCTGCACCTCAAGGTTCAGAGCCACTGCATTGGCCCACCTAGGAGCCCCCAGCATGGCCCGTACAGCTGTGTTCTGGATGACACAGAGGGATTTGATGTTTGTGGGTCTGGCGTGAACCAGAGCAAGTGCCCCATAGTCAACGAGGGAACGTATTGCCTGGATGTAGAACAACCTCATGACCTCAAGGCTGGCCCCAACCCTAGGGTTGGCCATGGCACTCAAGGCCCTGACCCTCTGCAGAGCCCTCTCTTTAATGTGGCGCACATGTTTCTGGAAGGTGAGGTGCCTGTCAATGTAGATGCCAAGGTACCTATAACTGTGAACCCACTCCAGGTCGATGCCCAGGACCCACAGCCTCTGACTGGGCACCTTGGTGCGAAGGATCATGGCTTTGGATTTCGCCGCAGATATCTTGAGTCCCAAGTGGCGGCAGGTGGAAGCCAGCAGATCGAGGTCCTCCTGGGCATGCTGCAAAAGCCGGCGCTTCCTAGGTACGACAAGTGCCAGGTCATCGGCATAGCTGAGGAGGATGGTGCCTTTGGAGAAAGGCAGGCACACCAGCTGGTGCATCAGTACATTGAACAGGGTGGGACTAAGCACCCCGCCCTGTGGAGTGCCGTTGTCCAGGGTCTTGAGAGAAGAGGCATGCCCCTGGAAGCATACCTGGGCCCGCCTGTCCTGGAGATAGGAACGAAGCCATGAAAGCAGCCTGCCTTTAATCCCCCTGTGGGCCAAGAGTGAGAGGATGGCAGGTGCACTGGCTAGCTCAAAAGCTTTCTCGAGGTCAAGAAAGACAACAATGTGGGCTTGGGTGTCCGACCCAATGCCGGTCAGTAGAGTGGTAAGGCTTTCGAAAGTGCCCACTCCTCTGGTGAAGCCATGGAGGTGTTTATGAGGAGGGCCAAGCTTCCACCTCAGGCGCTCCAACACCATCCTTTCAGACACCTTCGAGATGCAACTGGTGAGGGAGATGGGTCTCACACTGCCAGGATCCCCAGGCTTAGGAATCGGTATGATGTCAGGCTCCTTCCATACGACAGGGAGTTTGCCAGCTCTCCAAGTCTGGTTGATGACCCCCAGGACAGCTGAATGTCCAGAATGACCAGACCGAGTGATCATGCCATAGGTGATACCATCATGCCCCGGTGCAGTGTCTCAATGAGATGTGAAGGCTGCCTGGAGCTCCTGGTCGGTGAAGTCTTCATCCGTGACATCCTTAGCCTGGCATGCTGCTTGGATCACCATCACCCTTCTAGGAAGGAGGGTGGCTTGGAGGTCCTGGAGATCCTGAGGCAGTTGAGCCATGGCCGCTCTGGAGGTGAATAGGTCCACCAGACGCTCTGCCTCCGTTGCGGGATCTGGGTGCAACCGAGCCACACTGCGACGCTGCCCAGTGGCCAATCGTAACTTGGTCCAAATCTCAGATAAGGTGGAGGAGTAGCTGAAGGAGGCACACCACTCGAACCATTTAGCCTGCCGGACTCTGTGTGAGACATGGCGTGCATGCCGCACCACTTCCCTGAGCAGACGCATGGACTCAACCGTGGGATTACACCTGTGCATCTTGCGTACAACATTGATGCGGTGGTTCTGTTCTCTGATGTCCTCATTGTAAAACCACCAGTCACGTTTATATGACCCTCCGCCTGTAATCTTAGGTATTGCTGCCTCAGCTGCACATGTGAAGGCCACCTGCAAGCTTTGAGCCGCCTCATCTGGGTCTTCTGGAAGAGGAGACTCCGCCCACCAGCGCTCAATGACCTCCTGGAAGCACTGCCAGTCGGCCTTTTTTAGATTCCATCTGGGGGTAGGTGTGGGGAGTGGGCACCGCTGGACCATCAGCGTAGTGACCACTGCAAAGTGATCACTGGTGAGATGGGGGTGGACCTCCCATCTCGCGCTCGAGAGCAACCACCTAGAGATGAGTGTGACATCCAAGCGGCCACCATAGTGATGGGTTGGCTTACCATTATTGAGGAGGGCGATCTCAGGGACCTCCTCCAGCACAGCCGCAAGGTACCTCCCAGCTGCGTTGGTAGGAGAGACAGAAGAAAGTATTGGGTGGTGGGCATTGACATCCCCAGCCACAAAATGACCCTCCCATGGGGCGAGTGCTGCCACCTCTGAAATGTCAAGGGTGTACCAAGAGCTTCTGTAAATATTGTAAACCACGAGAGGTCCATCCACCAGGTGTAGGGTGACAGCCTGAACCTCTACACCCTCCCCACAGTCGATGGGGTCAGTGGAGATTGAATGAGGGATAGTGGTCCTGACGTAGATCACCGTGCCCCTGCCAGTCCCTTCCAGGTGCTGAAGGTAGGCAGAGAATCCCAGAATACGTGGCTGCATTTGACGTGACAAATCGGTGAGTGTCTCCTGAAACAGGAAGACATCAACCTCATCCTGAACTGCAGCTTCAATCACTAAGTGAATTTTCCGCTGCAGCCCACAAATGTTCCACTGGAGGATCTTCAAGGGCCGCAGAGGTGGCTCACTGCTTCCATGTCTGCCTGGGACTCATCGTCCGTTGTTGGCGACTCCGGGGCCTCCTCCATCACAGACTAGAAGGACTCCTGGATGATGGCTTGAAGTTCCATTGAGTCTTTCCTGTCCAGTAGGGCCACGCCCAGCATCCATGACAGGAGCTGCCTGCATGCGCCCCTGTCCTCTGCCGATGGCAGCAGGCGACAGAGGAGCGCTGAGATGACCCTGATGGTTTTCTTCAGTCGATCCGGAAAGGATTCGACCATTACTTCTGCAGGCATTGAGCTGGACGACCCGTCGAGTCGGGGCTGGGTCACTGGGTATGTCTGGGTGGCTGTCGACACTGCAGCAGCATAAGCTGGGCGCACCCTGGGCCCAGCATGAGTGGCCATGGGCTTCCAAGTCCCCTGGCGGGGAACCTCTGCCTGACTCTGGCCGTTCACAGTAGGGGCCTGCCCTTGGGAAGAGGCCTGCTGGTGGTATGGCAAGGAATGTTATTGCCCAGCTGGGACCTGCTGGGCAGTGTGCCTGGCCTGTGGCTGTTTTTCCCAATGATTCTGTCTTCTTGGCCACCTTGCCATCTGACCCCGCAGTTGACCATGCTGCTGCAAACCAGTGCCTGCCCCCTGATGCCACCGCTGGGAGCCCAGTGCTGGGAACTCGCTGGTATTGCCCTCCTGCGGTATCCAGGGAACCATAATTGGAGCCTATGCTGACTGTTGCTGGGCAGTTCCAAGGCTGGGTGGCATCGGGGCTGTCGGGTCGTTCCGATGACGAACCTGCTGCCAGTGCTGCACCATCACAGGACAGCTCCGGTTCCAGGCAAGGTGCCTCTTTCAGCAGTTGGCACACTTGTGCTCTGGCCGAAGGGCTTCGCCAGTTGGCTGTTTGAGGATTGCAATGCAGTCCTTCGAGTCGTGTGCCTTGCTGCACACACCACACTTCTTCTCTCGCTGGCAGGTGGCTGCAATATGATTGAACCCCTGGCAGTTGAAGAGTTGTACTGGGCCTGACAGGTATGGTCGGGTCTTGAATCTTCCCCAGACCCCAAGGTCCAGGTGCGTGGGAAGTGGACCTTTGTGGTGGATCAGCACCTGGCGGGTGGGCACCTTGTTCACCATTGCAGTGAGTCGCTCCACCTTGACAATATTGGGCACTTCCAAAATGGGGTCCAGTGGGAGGGGCACAGGGACGTGTAAAAGCACCCCCTTGTACACTTTCTCCGAAGCAAGCAGTTCCACCATGCTGGGATGGGTCACAACCAGCTCCTTCAACTCCTCGTAAGATTCTTCGTCCGGAGGAATGACCAGAACCTTGTTCCTGAGAGTGAACTCGCAGCGGAACTTGAGGTGGGGGAGACCTTCCAGATACCTTACAAACCCGTAGTTGGGAACCTTGAATTTGTTGAAGGCCCTGGTTGCTTGTGCCCGAGCTGAGCCGGAACTCCTCCTTCCACATGGAGTCAGTCAGTCCCCGTCCACTGTGGAGGCCAACGCAACTGGTGTAGGGACCTGGGATGGCTCCATCCTTGCCACTTGAGGAGCTACATCCTCCTGGCTTCCTTCCACGACCCCTATGGCCATCTGGGGGTGCAAGTCTTCTTGGGTAGGGGCTGCCGACGGACCCAGTGGCAGATTGGTAGGTACAGTAGTCTCCACTGCATCCTTGGCCTTCTTGGTGGGGGCTCCCACCTGCCCCACGTCGTCCTCCAACTCGTCCCAGCATTCCAAGGAACGTTTAGGCCGCTCTCCAGGATCTGTCATGGTGACTGTAGGTGTGGGGACAGAGCCAGCAGCAGAGCTGCTGCCTGTGACCTCACAGCTGCCCACACTGGGTGCAGAGCTGTGAGGCTCAGAGCCCCAGTCGGGGCCCATAGCCACCCTCTCGTGGCTCACTGCTCTGAAGCACTGAACACAGTCCAAGGATCACCAGGAATGACGCTAATCTGTGCATAAACTAACACAGATTTGCGAACACAACACACACAGTTTTCCAATCTTCGTCCAGTCGATAATCCTTATGAATTGAAATTCTTGTGCACCTGTTGACCGCTCTGTTATAACAATCTTTTTTTTTTTATTCGCCGGTATTCTCCCGGCCCGGGTCTTTTCCAAGTAGTGGTGACCCGGCCTTGGCTCCCTATCTGGGGAGTGTCTCGAGACTTAAGTCTCCCATGGGAGGAGGTACAAGTACCTCCTCATCTTTGGGACCAAGTGTCCCCAGGCCTAGCCACATTCCCCGCCCTCACGGGGCTCGTAGGGAGAAGCTAGGCCTCTGGTCTGCCATCTACAAGCTAGGCCTCTGGTCTGCCATCTACCCCGCCTCAAAGGGGCTCGTGGGGATGGCAGTCTTATGAGCTGCAGATGGTAGCAAGCTCAGCAATCTTATTATTATTATTATTATTAAAGATTAGCCGGTATTCTCCCGGCCCAGGCATTTTCCAAGTGGTGGCCCGGCCTTGGCTCCCTCTTTAGGGAGTGTCTGAGACCTAACTCTCCCATGGGAGGAGGCACAAGTACCTCCTCATCTTTGGGACCAACTGTCCCCAGGCCTAGCCACAAGCTAGGCCTCTCTGGTTTGCTATCCCCACCCCAAGGATGCAAATGGGAATGACAGTCTTATGAGCTAAAGGCTCGGGCTCAGACACCTACCCTACCCTAGAAGGGTTAGGCATGGTGTCGATGTCAACAATCTTTTTTTTTTTTTTTTATTCGCAGGTATTCTCCCAGCCCGGGTCTTTTCCAAGTAGTGGTGACCCGGCCTTGGCTCCCTATCTGGGGAGTGTCTCGAGACTTAAGTCTCCCATGGGAGGAGGTACAAATACCTCCTCATCTTCGGGACCAAGTGTCCCCAGGCCTAGCCACATTCCCCGCCCTCACCGGGCTCGTAGGGAGAAGCTAGGCCTCTGGTCTGCCATCTACCCCGCCTCAAAGGGGCTCGTGGGGATGGCAGTCTTATGAGCTGCAAAATTTATTTTAGCCTAATCATACTAAATATATTTTAAATACGTTTACAGTAATTTAATACTAAACAAACACAATGAAACATTTTTTTCGTTAGGTTTAGAATGATTTTTTGCGAAATTATTGCATACACAAATTTTCGCTTGTCCTATATGGCAAGATGAGCGTTGCTATTTAAGCCAAGATCGCAAGTTCTGCCTATTCGGCACGACATATATATATATATATATATATATATATATATATATATATATATATATATATATATATATATATATATATATATATATATATATATATATAAATTCGCAAACGGGTAAAATTATTTACAAACCTTATCTCTGAATCCACAGCAGGATTCGAACCTGCAAACTTGATATCCGAGTAGTGCTTTAATCACACAACACAACCACCGAGAAAAAAGAAAGTGAAATTCCAAGCGATTTCACTATTTTTTCCTCAATGGTTGTTATCCATATTGAAATACCTGCACCAACTGTTTACTATGATCTTATTGCATACATATGCACAAGGGATTGAAATAGGATTTCCCCCTCCGACAATTTCATGCTACAAATAATTTAAATTGTTTTAATAATATTTCATAAATACCCGAATGGGTGTCTAAAAATTCTATTTGTTTGGTACAATTTGGTGGAATTAATATTCATAAGTAAGGCCATAAACGTATAGTAAACGGTATTCTCAGTGACCACGACAACTTATGTAAATTTTAAAAATACACTTAACAATTTTAAGGTATTTTTTATGCAATTGATTTAATATTTACCATTTTTATTAACAATAATTAAAAATTATTTTTTCTTAAAATTTATAGTGTAGTATTTGCTAATTTCAATTTTTCTTATTAGAAAACGATAAAATTTGATATGGTAAGCTATTGCTGTTTGAGTTCTACCTGTACTCGTCTAATAAACGTGAGTACAAGTTCATTATAACATCTATATTTCTACTAGTACATGTACAAGGTATACAGGCCTAGATGACATCAATGACATTCTCCTACATCAATGACCAATTTTGTCCCAGGATGCGACCCAGGTACCCATTTTACTGATGGGTGAACAAGGACGGCAGGTGTCTTATGGAATCGCGTCCTAATGTTTTCCAGCCGTACCGGGGGAATCGTTCCCCGGAAAACAATGTGTGAGCTGTTCACATTAGCGATCTAGCAACGTGACCTATGGATTTATTCGGATTTCCAGATGGTATTTTTTTTTTATTCGCCGCTACTCTCCTGGCCAGATAGTAATACCTTATTATTATACTATGAAGGAGATAATATCTTATTTTTATATTATAAAGGAGATATACTAGGAATAAGGTAAAAATAGTTATTTATATTTAAATGTGTGTTAGCTAAAAAAAATAAAAAATCATTCTCCTCCCTTACTGACTCTTTTCAAACTGGCCAGAGTCAGGCAGAGGTACCCCGCCAGGGGACTAGGAAGCCCATGGCCACTCATGCCGGGCCCAGGGTGCACCCAGCTTATGCTGCTGCAGTGTCGACAGCCACCCAGACATACCCTCTGACCCAGCCCCGACTCGACGGGTCGTCCAGCTCAATGCCTGCAGAGGTAATGGTCGAATCCTTTCTGGATCGACTGAAGAAAACCATCGGGGTCATCTCAGCGCTCCTCTGTCGCCTGCTGCCGTCGGAAGAGGACAGGGGCGCCTGCAGGCAGCTCCTGTCATGGATGCTGGGCGTGGTCCTGCTGAACAGAAAAGACTCAATGGAACTTCAAGCCATCATCCAGGAGTCCTTCCAGTCTGTGATGGAGGAGGCCCCGGAGTCGCCAACAACGGACGACGAGTCCCAGGCAGAGATGGAAGCAGTGAGCCACCTCTGCGGCCCTTGAAGATCCTCCAGTGGAACATTTGTGGGCTGCAGCGGAAAATTCACTTAGTGATTGAAGCTGCAGTTCAGGATGAGGTTGATGTCTTCCTGTTTCAGGAGACACTCACCGATTTGTCACGTCAAATGCAGCCACGTATTCCGGGATTCTCTGCCTACCTTCAGCGCCTGGAAGGGACTGGCAGGGGCACAGCGATCTACGTCAGGACCACTATCCCTCATTCAATCTCCACTGACCCCATCGACTGTGGGGAGGGTGTAGAGGTTCAGGCTGTCACCCTACACCTGGCGGATGGACCTCTCGTGGTTTACAATATTTACAGAAGCTCTCGGTACACCCTTGACATTCCAGAGGTGGCAGCACTCGCCCCACGGGAGGGTCTTGTTGTGGCTGGGGATGTCAATGCCCACCACCCAATACTTTCTTCTGTCTCTCCTACCAACGCAGCTGGGAGGCACCTTGCGGCTGTGCTGGAGGAGGTCCCTGAGATCGCCCTCCTCAATAATGGTGAGCCAACCCATCACTATGGTGGCCGCTTGGATGTCACACTCATCTCTAGGCGGTTGCTCTCGAGCGCCAGATGGGAGGTCCACCACCGTCTCACCAGTGATCACTTTGCAGTGGTCACTACGCTGATGGTCCAGCGGTGCCCGCTCCCCACACCTACCCCCAGATGGAATCTTAAAAAGGCCAACTGGCAGTGCTTCCAGGAGGTCATTGAGCGCTGGTGGGCAGAGTCTCCTCTTCCAGACGACCCAGATGAGGCGGCTCAAAGCTTGCAGGTGGCCTTCACATGTGCAGTTGAGGCAGCAATACCTAAGATTACAGGCGGAGGGTCATATAAACGTGACTGGTGGTTTTACAATGAGGACATCAGGGAACAGAACCACCGCATCAATGTTGTACGCAAGATGCACAGGCGTAATCCCACGGTTGAGTCCATGCGTCTGCTCAGGGTAGTGGTGCGGCATGCACGCCATGTCTCACACAGGATCCGGCAGGCTAAATGGTTCGAGTGGTGTGCCTCCTTCAGCTACTCCTCCACCTTATCTGAGATTTGGACCAAGTTACGATTGGCCACTGGGCAGCGTCGCAGTGTGGCTCGGTTGCACCCAGACCCCACAATGGAGGCAGAGCATCTGGTGGACCTATTCACCTCCAGAGCGGCCATGGCTCAACTGCCTCAGGATCTCCAGGACCTCCAGGCCACCCTCCTTCCTAGAAGGGTGATGGTGATCCAAGCAGCATGCCAGGCTAAGGACGTCACGGATGAAGACTTCACCGACCAGGAGCTCCAGGCAGCCTTCACATCTCATCGAGACACTGCACCGGGGCATGATGGTATCGCCTATGGCATGATCACTCGGTCTGGCCATTCTGGACATTCAGCTGTCCTGGGGGTCATCAACCAGACTTGGAGAGCTGGCAAACTCCCTGTCGTATGGAAGGAGCCTGACATCATACCGATTCCTAAGCCTGGGGATCCTGGCAGTGTGAAACCCATCTCCCTCACCAGTTGCATCTCGAAGGTGTCTGAAAGGATGGTGTTGGAGCACTTGAGGTGGAAGCTTGGCCCTCCTCATAAACACCTCTATGGCTTCACCAGAGAAGTGGGCACTTTCGAAAGTCTTACCACTCTACTGACCGGCATTGGGTCGGACACCCAAGCCCACATTGTTGTCTTTCTTGACCTCGAGAAAGCTTTTGAGCTAGCCAGTGCACCTGCCATCCTCTCACTCTTGGCCTGCAGGGGGATTAAAGGCAGGCTACTTTCATGGCTTCTTTCCTATCTCCAGGACAGGCGGGCCCAGGTACGCTTCCAGGGGCATGCCTCTTCTCTCAAGACCCTGGACAACGGCACTCCACAGGGCGGAGTGCTTAGTCCCACCCTGTTCAATGTACTGATGCACCAGCTGGTGTGCCTGCCTTTCTCCAGAGGCACCATCCTCCTCAGCTATGCCGATGACCTGGCACCTGTCATACCTAGGAAGCGCCGGCTTTTGCAGCATGCCCAGGAGGACCTCGAGCTGCTGGCTTCCACCTGCCGCCACTTGGAACTCAAGATATCTGCGGCGAAATCCAAAGCCATGATCCTTCGCACCAAGGTGCCCAGTCAGAGGCTGCGGGTCCTGGGCATCGACCTGGAGTGGGTTCACAGTTATAGGTACCTTGGCATCTACATTGACAGGCACCTCACCTTCCAGAAACATGTGTGCCACATTAAAGAGAGGGCTCTGCAGAGGGTCAGGGCATTGAGTGCCATGGCCAACCCTAGGGTTGGGGCCAGCCTCGAGGTCATGAGGCTGTTCTACATCCAGGCAATACGTTCCCTCGTTGACTATGGGGCACTTGCTCTGGTTCACGCCAGACCCACAAACATCAAATCCCTCTGTGTCATCCAGAACACAGCTGTACGGGCCATGCTGGGGGCTCCTAGGTGGGCCAATGCAGTGGCTCTGAACCTTGAGGTGCAGCTACAGCCTCTTGAAGACAGGATCCAACTGGTAGCTGCCAGGAGGATTGCAAAGTATCTCCGACTCCCAGGGGCTGACAAACTGATGAGAGATTTACAGGTCCGCCAGGGACAGGTCATTCCACTGCATCCCGGCCGCCGATGGATGTGGTCGGTAGCAGATGCCACGCAGAAGCTCTTGCCCATGACATTGCTCCAGGCGGGAGGCTGCGACAGACTGGCAGCGAACTACACGGTGCCACCCCCTTGGGCACCAGAGCTGTTTGCGGTGCGCTGGACAACCCTACCAGACAGCAAGAGGCATTGCACCCGGGACATTCTGCACCACCTTGCCTCAGCTAGCATTGTGGGTGTGGAAGGCCCAGGGTGTGTGCCATATTACACTGATGGCTCCAGAGACCCAGTGGCAGGCTGCACAGCTGCTGGGATGTTCCACAGCAATCTGACAGGAGGTTGGCACCTCCCAGACCATTGCACCATCCTCCAGGCTGAACTCTTTGCCATCCAACAAGCTCTGCAGCATGCTCTTGCAGACCATCAGCATCCCCCCATCATCCACGTTGATTCCAAGGCAGCGATCCAAGCGCTTATGCACAGAGAGCCAAAGGACAACATACACTTAATCACATCCATCCGGGGTGACCTGCAGACTCTCATGGCCCAGGGTCGCAGAGCTACCATCAACTGGATCCCGAGCCATGTGGGTATCCCTGGCAATGATGCTGCAGATGAGACTGCTAGAACTGCAACCCTCGAGGCACAGCCACGTGCTGCGATCTCCATCAGCCTCAGCCAGATTGCGCTGTGGGCTGCTGGTGTGGCCAGGCGCCCATTCCCTGACCCTGGGGATTCATGGAGCCTCTGTTGGTATCTCAGGGCGACCCACAGGGTGCCCCCTCCAAGTATTCGGACACAGTCCAGGGAACTGAGGGTGCATATCCACTGCCTCTGCTTAGGGTATCCCACCACTGCGCGGGTTGTTGAACGGGCATGAGAGGAGCTCTGTGCCCATTGTGATCGAATGGTTCTGCAGCCCTTGGTGCACTACCTGTTAGACTGCCCGGCTACGATGCCCCTTTGCCGTAGACACTTCCCAATGACCCCAGTAGGGCAGACCCGAGAGGATGAGGCAGCACATCTTGTGTACTTAGCTGTCAGGGACTTGGAAACCTTACTTCCAGTACTTACACGTCATCCGCCCCCCCCCCGCTGAAGTTGCTGCGAGGGCCTGGTTTGGGCCTCCATTGCACTGCACACCAGCCACTGTTAGTGCACACTAACGTTTGGTACGTCATCTGACCATACGGCCGGTGAGGTACCCCCCCCTTCCTGCTGAAGACCTGCTACACAGGTGCAAGTAACGATAAATGTCACTTCCCTACCCGGGGAGCCATTGCCGGTTCGCCAAAATGGAAGAGACCCAGGCTGGGATTACCGGCGAATCAAATAGAATAGAACAGAATAGAATTTTTAAACTGCATAAGATAAGATAAGATAAGATTTCGTTCGGATTTTTAACCCCGGAGGGTTAGCCACCCAGGATAACCCAAGAAAGTCAGTGCTTCATCGAGGACTGTCTAACTTATTTCCATTGGGGTCCTTGATCTTGTCCCCCAGGATGCGACCCACACCAGTCGACTAACACCCAGGTACCTATTTGCTGCTAGGTGAACAGGACAACAGGTGTAAGGAAACGTGTCAAAATGTTTCCACCCGCCGGGAATCGAACCCGGGCCCTCCGTGTGTGAAGCGGGAGCTTTAGCCACCAGGCCACCGGGCCTAACCCTTCTAGGGTAGGGTAGGTGCCTGAGCCCGAGCCTTTAGCTCATAAGACTGTCATTCCCATTTGCCCCCTTGGGGCACGGATGGCAGACCAGAGAGGCCTAGCTTGTGGCTAGGCCTGGGGACAATTGGTCCCAAAGATGTGGTCATGGTCAGCAGCACAGCTGTTGGTTCTGTCCCCACAACTATAGTCACCATGTCAGGCCCAGGAGAGCGGCCTAAACGTTTATTGGAATGCGAGACCGAGTTGGAGGACGACGTGGGACAGGTGGGAGCCCCCACCAAGAAGGCCAAGGTTGCTGTGGAGACTGCTGTATCTGCCGATCTGCCATGAGATCAGACGGCAGCTGCTACCCAAGGAGACCTGCTCCCCCAGATGGCCATAGGGGTCATGGGAGGAAACCAGGAGGCTGTAGCTCCTCCTCAACTGGAGGGGATGGAGCCATCCCAGGTCCCCACCCCAGTTGCGTTGGCCACCACAGAGGATGGGGAATTGTTGACTCCACATGGAAGAATTCCCTACCCGGAGAGCCATTGCCGGTTCACCAAAATGGAAGAGACCCAGGCCGGGATTACCGGCGAATCAAATAGAATAGAACAGAATAGAATTTTTAAACTGCATAAGATAAGATAAGATAAGATTTCGTTCAGATTTTTAACCCCGGAGGGTTAGCCACCCAGGATAACCCAAGAAAGTCAGTGCTTCATCGAGGACTGTCTAACTTATTTCCATTGGGGTCCTTGATCTTGTCCCCCAGGATGCGACCCACACCAGTCGACTAACACCCAGGTACCTATTTGCTGCTAGGTGAACAGGACAACAGGTGTAAGGAAACGTGTCAAAATGTTTCCACCCGCCGGGAATCGAACCCGGGCCCTCCGTGTGTGAAGCGGGAGCTTTAGCCACCAGGCCACCGGGCCTAACCCTTCTAGGGTAGGGTAGGTGCCTGAGCCCGAGCCTTTAGCTCATAAGACTGTCATTCCCATTTGCCCCCTTGGGGCACGGATGGCAGACCAGAGAGGCCTAGCTTGTGGCTAGGCCTGGGGACAATTGGTCCCAAAGATGTGGTCATGGTCAGCAGCACAGCTGTTGGTTCTGTCCCCACAACTATAGTCACCATGTCAGGCCCAGGAGAGCGGCCTAAACGTTTATTGGAATGCGAGAACGAGTCTGAGGACGACATGGAGCAGTGAGAGCCCCCACCAAGAAGGCCAAGGATGCTGAGGAGACTGCTGTATTTGCCAATCTGTCACTGCATCAGACTGCAGCTGATACTCATGGAGACTTGCTCCCCAAGGTGGCCAAAGGGATCATGGGAGGAAACCAGGAGGCTGTAGCTCCTCCTCAACTGGTGGAGATGGGGCCATCCCAGGTCCCCACCAGAGTTGCATCAGCCACCACAGAGGATGGGGAATGGCTGACTCCACATGGAAGAAAGAACTCCCGCTCTGCTCGGGCACAAACAACCAGGGCCTTCAACAAATTCAAGGTTCCTGATTACGGGTTTGTGAAGTATCTGGAGAGCATACCCCGTCTCAAGTTCCGCTGCTAGTTCACTCTCAGGAACGAGGTTCTGGCCATTCCTCAGAACGAACATTCATACGAGGAGTTAAAGGGGCTGGTTGTGATGCAGCCCAGCATTGTGGAACTGGTTGCTTTGGAGAAGGTATACAAGGGGGTGCTTTTACACATCCCTTTGCCCATCCCATTGGACCCCATTTTGGAAGTGCCCAATATTGTCAAGGCAGAGCATCTCACTCCCAAGGTGAACAAGGTGCCCACCCACCAGGTGCTGATACACCACAAAGGACCACTCCCCACGCACCTGGACCTTCAGGTCTGGAGAAGGTTCAAGACCCGGCCGAACCTGTCGGGCCCACTGCAATGCTTCAACTGTCAGGGGTTCAGTCATACTGCAGCCACCTGCCAGCGAGGGAAGAAGTGTGGTGTGTGCAGCAATGCACACGACTCAAAGGACTGCATTAGAATCCTCAAGCAACCAACCAATGAGGCCCTTTGGCCAGAGCCCAAGTGTGCCAACTGCTCAAAGAGGCACCATGCCTGGAACCAGAGCTGTCCTGTGATGGTGCAGCACTGGCAGCAAGTTCGTCACCAGAATGGCCTGGCAGCCCTGGCAACGCCCAACCTTGGAACCACCCAGCAACAGTCAGTGTAGGCTCCAACCACAGCACCCTGGATGCTGCAGGAAGGCAATACCAGCGAGTTCCCGGCACTGGGCTCTCAGCAGCAGCATCAAGGGGCAGGCACTGGCTTGCAGCAGTGCGGTCAACTGCAGGGCCAGACAGCACAGTGGCCAAGAAGACAGAATCACTGGGAAAAGTGGCCACAGGCCAGGAACACAGCCCAGCAGACCCCAGCTGGGCACCATCATTCCATGCCATCCTGCCAGCAGGCCTCTTCCCAAGAGCAGGCCCCTCCTGTGAGTGGCCAGAGTCAGGCAGATGCTCCCTGCCAGGAAACCCAGAAGCCCATGGCCACTCAAGCCGAACCCAGAGTGCACCCAGCTTATGCAGCTGCAGTGTCAACAGCCATCCAAACATACCCAGTGACCCAGCCCTGACTCGAAGAGTTGTCTGACTCAATGCTTTCAGATGTAATGGTAGACTCATTTCCCACTCGACTGAAGAAAACCATTGGGGTCATCTCAGTGCTCCTCTCTCGCCTGCTGCCATCAACAGAGGACAGGTGCACCTGCAGACAGCTCCTGTCGTGGATGCTGGGCGTGGCCTATTGGACAGGAAGGACTCAACGGAACTTCAAGCCATCATCCAGGAGTTCTTCCAGTCTGTGATGGAGGAGGACCCGGAGTCACCAACAATGGATGAGTCCCAGGCTGAGATGAAATCAGAGGGCCATCTCTGCAGCCCTTGAAGATCCTCCATTGGAACATTTGTGGGCTGCAGCAGAAAATTCACTTAATGATTGAAGCTGCAGTACAGGATGAGGTCGATGTCTTCCTGCTCCAGGAGACACAAATTCATCACATCAAATTCACCCACATATCCCAGGCTTCTCAGCTTACCTTCAGCACCTGGAAGGCACTGGCAGATGCATAGCAATCTATGTCAGGGGCACTATCCCTCATTCAATCTCCACTGACCCCATCGATTGTGGAGAGGGTGTGGAGGTTTAGGTGGTCACCTTACACCTGCCGGCTAGACCTCTCGTGGTTTACAACTTATACAGAAGCTGTCGGTACACCCTTAACATTTCAGAGGTGGCAGCACTCGCTCCCCTGGAGGGCCTTGTTGTGGTTGGGGATGTCAATGCCTACCACCCATTACTTACTTCTGTCTCTTCCACCAACGCAACTGGGAGGCACTTTGTGGCTGTGCTGGAGGAGGTCTCTGAGATCTCCCTCCTCAACAAAGGGGAGCTAACCCATCACTATGGTGGCTGCCTGGACGTCACACTCATCTCTAGATGGCTGCTCTCGAGTGTGAGATGGGAGGTACCCCCTGTCTCACCAGTGATCACTTTGCAGTGGTCATCACACTGATGGTCCAGCAGTGCCCGCCTCCCACACCTACCCCCAAATGGAATCTCAAGAAGGCCGACTGGCAGTGCTTCCAGGAGGTCATCGAGCACTAGTGGGTGGAGTCTACTCTACCGGAAGATCCAGATGAGGCGGCTAAGAACCTGCAGGCAGCCTTTACATGTGCAGCTGAGGCAGCCATACCTAGGATTACAGGCAGAGGGTCATACAAGTGTGACTGGTGGTTCTACAACGAGGACATCTGGGAGCAGAACCACCGGATCAACATTGTATGCAAGATGCACAGGCATAATCCCATGGCTAAGTCCATGTGTCTGCTCAGGGAAGTGGTGTGGCATGCATGTCATGTCTCACACAGGGTCGGGCAAGCTAAATGGTTTGAGTGGTGTGGCTCATGCACACCCAGACCCTGCAATGGAGGCAGAATGTCTGGTGGACATTTCCACCTCCAGAGCGGCCATGGCTCAACTGCTTCAGGATCTCCAGGACCCACAGGCCACTCTCCTTCCTAGAAGGATGGTGGCGATCCAAGAGGCATGCCAGGCAAAGGATGTCACAGATGAAGACTTCACCAACCGGGAGCTCCAGGTAGCTTTCTCATCTAATCGGAACACTGTAACAGGGCATGATGGTGTCACCATGGCATGACCATTCTGGTCATGCAGCTGTCCTGGGGGTCAACAGCCTGACTTGGAGAGCCGGCAGACTCCCTGCTGTATGGAAGGAGGCTGACATCATACTGATTCCTAAGCCCTGGGATCCTGGCAGTGTGTGACCCATCTTCCTCACCAGCTGCATCTCGAAAGTGTCTGAGAGGATGGTGTTGGAGTGACTGAGGTGGAAGCTTGGCCCTCCTCATAAGCACCTGTATGGCTTCACCAGAGGAGTAGGCACTTTTGAAAGCCTTACCACCCTAATGGCCAGCAATGGGTCGGATGCCCAAGCCCACATTGTTGTCTTCCTCGACCTCAAGAAAGCTTTTGAGCTAGCCAGTGCACCTGCCATCCTTGTATTCTTGGCCCACAGGGGGGTTAGGGATAGGCTGCTTGCATGGCTTCATTCCTATCTCTAGGACAGGCAAGCCCAGGTACATTTCCAAGGGCATGCCTCTTCTCTGGAAAACGGCACTCCACAGGGCGGGGTGCTTAGTCCCGCCCTGTTCAATGTACTGATGCACCAGCTGGTGCACCTGCCTTTCTCCACAGGCACCTTCCTGCTCGGCTACACCGATGACCTGGCACTTGTCATTTCTAGGAAGCGCCGGCTGCTGCAGCATGCCCAGGAGGACTTCGATCTGTTGGCTTCCACTTGCCGTCACCTGGGGCTCAAGATATCTGTGGCAAAATCTAAAGCCATGATCATTCACACCAGGGAACCTGGTCAGAGTCTGCAGATCCTGGGCATCGACCTGGACTGGGTTCACAGCTATAGGTACCTTGGCATTTACATTGACAGGCACTTCACCTTCCAGAAACATGCATGCCACATCAAAGAGGGGTAGGACAATGAGTGCCATGGCCATCCCTAGGGTTGGGGCCAGCCTCGAGGTCATGAGGTCGTTCTACATACAGGCAGTATGCTCACTCATCGACTATGGAACACTTGCTCTGGTTCACGCCAGGCCCATGAACATCAAGTGTCTCTGTGTGGTCCAGGCCACAGCTGCACGGGCCAGGCTGGGGGCACCTAAGTGAGCTAATGTGGTGGCTCTGAACTTTGAGGCACAGATACAGCCCTTTGAGGGCAGGATCCAACTTGTAGCTACCAAGAGGATAGCAAAGTACCTCCAACTCCCCGGGGCTGACAAACTGATGAGGGATTTAAGGGTCCACCAGGGACATGTCATACCAATGCACCCCGGCAGCCAATGAATGTGGTCAGTTGCAGATGCCACAAGGAAGCGCCTGCCCATGACATTGTTCCGGGCAGGAGACTGCGACAGACTGACAGCGAACTACACAGTGCTGCTCAATTGGGCGCCAGAGCTGTTGGCGGTGCACTGGACAACCCTACCAGGCAGCAAGAAGCATTGCCCCCAACACATTTTGCAACTATTTGCCTCGACTAAAATTGCAGGTGTGGAAGGCCCTGAGTGTGTGCCGTATTGCACCAATGGCTTCAGAGACCCAGTGGCAGGCCGCACAGTTGCTTGGATGTTCCACAACAATCTAACAGCAGGTAGGCACCTCCCGGACCATTTCACCATACTTCAGGTTGAACTGTTTGCCATCCAACAAGCTCTGCAGCATGCAGTTGCAGACCATCAGCATCCCCTCATCATCCATGTTGATTCCAAGGCAGCGATCCAGGCAATTATGCACAGAGAGCCAAGGGACAACATACACTTAATCACATCCATCCAGGGCGACCTGCAGATGCTCATGGCCCAGGGTCGCAGAGCCACCATCACCTGGGTCCCAAGCCATGTGGGTATCCCCAGCAATGATGCCGCAGATGAGGCTGTGAAGACCGCAACACTCGAGGCACAGCCACGTGCTGCAATCTCCATCAGCCACAGCCAGATTATGCTATGGGCTGCCAGTGCAGCCAGGCGCCCACTCCCTGACCCTGGGGACTCACCGCTGGTATGATAGGGCAACTCACAGGGCACCCCCTCCAAGTATTTGGACACAGACCAGAGAACTGCGGGTGCATATCCACCGCCTACACTTAGGGTATACCACCACTGCACGGATTGTTGAACGGGCACGAGAGGAGCTATGTGTCCACTGTGACCGGATGGTTCTGAAACCCCTGGTGCACTACCTGTTAGACTGCCCAGCAATGATGTCCCTTCGCCATAGACACTTCCCAATGACCCCAGTGGGGCAGGCCCAGGAGGATGAACCAGCACATCTTGTGTACTTAGCCATCAGAGACTTGGAAATCTTACTCCCAGTCATTGCACATCACCCGCCCTCTGCTGAAATCACTGTGAAGGCATGCTTTGGGCCTCCGTTGCACCCCACGCCAACCGCCATTAGAACAAACTAACTTTTGGGATCGGAGAGGAACCCCCCTTCCCACCAAAGGACTGCCAAGCATGTACGAGAAAACATAAACGACACTTCCCTACCCGGGGAGCCAATGCTGGGTCACCAAATTGGAAGAGACCCGGGCCGGGATCCATACCAGCAAATCAAATAGAATAGATTAGAATAGAATGGCTCAGGCTATGGCAGGCAATTTGTTCCATTCCTTTACTGCTGTACAATAAAAGGTGTTTGAAGCCTGGCCACTAACTGTGGGTACTACAAAGTTGTGCTCTCTCCCTAGTACTATGATTGCTTTGGTTCGCAGCCTTGACAAAATTGGCAGAAAGATGTTCTGGACACTGTTTACTTGGAGTATACCTGAAGAGGGTTTTGGAGGTCAACTCCTCCACGGCTCGGTCTGAGACCAGACCTCGTGGTAGATCAGGGTCTGATCAACCAGGTTGGTACTGCTGGCCGCACACACAATGACGTACGAACCACAGCCAGGTTGGTCAGGTACTGACTTTAGGTGCCTGTCCAGTGCCTTCTTGAAGACAGCCAGGGGTCTATTGGTAATCCCCTTTATGTATACTGGGAGGTAGTTGAACAGTCTTGGGCTCTGGACACTTTCTGTGTTGTCTCTCAGTGTACATGTGGCGCCCATGCTTTTCATTGGGAGAATGTTACATCTCCTGCCGAGTCTTTTGCTTTCAGAGGAAGTGATTTGCGTGTGCAAGTTTGGTACTAATCCCTCTAGGATTTTCCAAATGTATATTATCATGTATCTCTCTCGCCTGCTCTCAAGGGAATACAGATCAAGGACCTTCAACCATTCCCAGTAATTTTGGTGCCTTATCGTACTTTTTCGCTCTATTGTGTAGTTAGAATTTGTCGTATACCCTGATACGGTTTTAATTTTCACAAGTTTTCCATATCTGAGCAGTTGAAATTTCTCGTCATTGAACTTCACATCGTTTTGAGTGCCCACCTGAAAATTTTATTTATGTCCGCTTGGAGTCTTGTGGTGTTTTCGATGGAGGTCACTGTAATGGCAATTCAGGTGTCATCCGCAAAGGAAGACACGGAGTTATGGCTTACATCTCTAAGTCAGATATGAGGATGAGGAATAGAATGGGAGCAAGTACAGTGCCTTGTGGAACAGAGCTTTTCACAGTAGCTGCCTCAGAATTTACTCTTCTATTACTCTTTATGTTCTGTTTGTCAGAAAGTTATAGATCCATCTACCAACTTTTCCTGTCATTCCTTTATCATGCATTTTTTGCGCTATTACACCATGGTCACACTTGTCCAAAGCTTTTGCAAAATCTGTGCATACTACATCTGTATTTTGTTTATCCTCTACAGCATCTAGGACCTTGTCAAAGTGATCCAGGACAGGATCACAGGAGCGACGAGCTATAAACCCGTGTTGCCCTGGGTTGTGTAAATGATGAGTATCTAGGTGGTTGGCGATCTTGCTTCTTAGAACCCTTTCAAAGATTTTTATGATATGGGATGTTTGTGCTATCGGTCTGTAGTTCTTTGCAAATGCTTTACTGCTGCCTTTGTTGAGTGGGGGTATGCCTGTTGTTTTTAGTGAGTGTGGAATGACCCCTGTGTCCATGCTCCCTCTCCATAGAATGCTGAAGACACACGACAGGGGCTTCTTGCAGTTCTTGATGAACACGAAGTTCCATGAGTCTGGGCCTGGGGTAGAGTGCATGGGCATGTCATTTATTGCCTTTTCAGAGTCTTGTGGTGTTAGGATAATATCAGAGATTTTTGAGATTTTGGGTCTAGTTCATCAATAATTCATTTGGATTGTCGACCCTTAGTCTGAGCAGCGGCTCACTGAACACTGAGTCGTATAGGGACTTTAGTATCTCATTTCTTGGCTGTCATCTGTGTATGTCCCATCTCGCCTACGCAGGGGCCCAGTATTGGATGTGTTTTTCCCTTAGATTTGGCATAAGAGAAGAAGTATTTTAGTTTTTTTTTTTCAATTTCCTTTATGGCTTTTTGTTCTTCCTGCTACTCTTGTCTCCTGTAAGATTCCTTCAGCTTAAGTTCGATATTTGCAATTTCATTAACCAGTGCCTCCCTTTGTATTTTAGATATATTGGCCCCTTTCAGCAGCTGTGACTCTTCGCCTTTGTCTGTATAGGGAGCATCTCTCTCTTTCTAGTTTACGTCTTCTCTTTCTTTTTCTTAATGGAATGTGCCTTGAGCAGATCTCAAGAACCACAGAGTTTATTTTTTCTAGGCAAAGGTTCGGATCTGTGTTGTTTAGGATATCTTCCCAGGTTGTTTCATTTAGGACGTAGTTGATTTTAAATATATAAATCAACATATTCATTGTGAGAGATATCCTTTACCCAGGATTGAAGAATTATTGTTTGTAGTGAGTAAAGGCAAGATATTTACAAAGTTAAATTTGATGGATGCATGTTTACAGATACCTGTAGACAGGGGTGTATTTATGGAAAACAGCGCCCATGGCAAGCACTGAATTTGAGCCCCTGTCCAAGCATCTGACACTCATCTTTTAGATAACTTTACCATAAAATGAGCTCAAAAATACAAGTCAAGCTCTTTAATCTTTTAATTAACAAATTATGGCATTACATGAAAATTAGAACTGCACCTTCTTTGCTTTCACTGGTGCAAATTGGTCTATGATGTGCTCAAATTCATTTTTTTTTTTTCGTTTTCTTTACTTTCTACAATCAGCAGTGCAAGATCACAGAATCTTCCTTGACCCATGGAGGTTCTCAGATACGAAAGTATTAGTTTTAACGTTAATTTCTGAATGATTTCTCACAGCTGGCGGTGGAAACTACGATGGTTAACATTATCTGAATAACAATGTGAATATTGGGGAAGACGCTCTCATCTTCATCCTAAGCAATGAATTCGAGAAGCTCTTCAGTCTTGATATTTTCATGTTGGCCCGATTTGATAGCAACATTCTGCAAACCAAAATTTCTTCATATAGCTGCTGTCTATCAACTTCAGAGCTGTACAATTCACTCAAATTTTCTCACTTCATCTTTAGGACATTACTGTCGTCGCTGTAACACAGTCCCTCGACATCGAGAAGGAACCCAAACTTGGCGTCAGAGCCGTGCAAACGAGTGAATTTTTCATCTATTTCTCTGTGAGGACGGTGGGGTGTTCTCCTCAAGGTAGTTGTTGACGTGCTTCACTGCACCTTCACTGCAGCTTCACTGTCCTTGTACATCACCTGATCTCGGACACCGACTTAACAACCAGAGGCACGGCGTTTTTTAGCTTTTCCCAGCCCTGTGTTGAACGAGAGTAGAACATGTAGAGAGCTTCGGTGGTTCCAAAAAACTGGGCCATCGTTGTATCCTGCTTGGCTGCATGTACACCCAGCAAGTTGGCATAGTGATTGTCGAAATTCATAAATACTGCCGGGTTGTTGTTTTTTCACTTATTCTTTGATGAACACTACTGTGTCCAGCCATCACAGCAGCGTTGTCATAACACTGTGACCGATAATCTTGTAGCTTCATTTCGTCCTTCTCTAGCTGTTTCAAGATGTCTTCAAACAAGCTCTCAGCATCCTTCTGGCTTATCTGGATAAAACCAAGGAAGGACTCTCTAACACGGACTATTTTCCTCTCAAAATCAACTTATACTTACCTCACTACTTCTGACATCTGTTCACTGTGTGCCTGATCAGTTGAGTCGAACATGAGGCCATAGCACTTCGCTTTACAAATGATTCTCAGTAAACTCTGGAGAACAGTGGATTCCACCAGTGTAAGATAAGACGTGGATCCAGGGTTAATTTCCACAAGAGTGAGGTGTTCTTTCATGACAGGGTCAAAGATGGCCAGTAGTTTCAGAAAGCCAAGGAAATTTCCCTCATTGGAGTCATCGTCCAGCTGAAGTGACTCCCTGTGTCCTCGCAAAACCAGGTTCTGAGTTGCAATGAATTTTATGCAATGAAGGAGTCTCGTCAAGATATCACACCATATCTGCTTTTCCTTCTCAAAATCTGTGATTGGTTGAATGCACTTTCCTGCTCCAATGAAGATTGATGGTCTGACCGGGAATAGAGAGAACAGATACAAAATGCAGACTGTTTAGAAAGGAGAATAGACCAGCCATGAGCGAGTCACTTCCTCACCACGAGCATTTCCAAATTTCTTCTTGAACAAAGTTTTGTTCATTGAGTGGTTATTTGTTTCTGTTCTCAACGCATCATGCAGAATTGCCTTTCCAGTATCCTTGTCGAACTTCAGAAGTCCATTGTCATGCTGTTCAGTCACTTCTTGTATGACAGTTCGAAGCTCTTCAACACCATCCAGTTCACTAGGTTCAGTGTCGTCAGGTTCAATCTTGTAATGTAAAATTTCAACACCACCACCACCATCGTGTTTCCCATCTGTCATGTCCATGTTCTCTCTGACAGCTTCACTTTCAATTAATCTCATCATACTCGCATTTATCTGACTTGATTTCCTTCTTGGCTTGTGATGCATTTGTACTTGATCCACCTTTGGATTCTAGCAAACTTGTAACACGTGCAGGAGACTCCAAGGAATATGTCAGACAACTTGTTCAGGGCTTTTCAAAGAAGAGCATGAAGAACTTGCTCTACTTCTTAGCCTCTTCCGCCTCCAACTTTCGTCTCTTCCGTTCTTCAGCTCCGCTTTCCTTCCATGTGAAGGAACATTTCGTGGTCTACTTACACAATGCTCTGAAATAAGGAAATGGCACTTTTAATAAGAACATTAAATTTCACAGATTTCGCACAAAATTCTAGACTACCTCCCTAATTTGTGCAGGAGAATGGTCTTACTGCCAGTTGGCATTGAGCAGTGGTACTGTGAGGTATGTGGTCATGTAGCTCCCAGCGCTGTATTTTTATCTAATAATTTATGTAAGTGGTTTAACAGTCTAGCCATCTTACTGCTTCTCACCCATGGTAATCAAAGACAGATCATATATCTGATTTTTTTTTTTTCACTATCCGAGGATGGTTGTCTGACTTTAATAGAAACTGCTCATTGGCATCCTCCCATCAAGTG
Source organism: Cherax quadricarinatus (assembly GCF_038502225.1). NCBI lineage: Eukaryota > Metazoa > Arthropoda > Malacostraca > Decapoda > Parastacidae > Cherax > Cherax quadricarinatus. The sequence goes on from NC_091292.1 coordinate 54,837,732, forward strand.
GCGCCCAGAACATATCTTAAATAACCACCACCAAATGCAGACCAAACTAAATGTAAACTTTGCTACATAGACAATTGTCACACTTTGCATCATTGTGCTGGAATGCAATAAAATTAATGAATTCAAAGACAACTCACTCAGAAATGTTAGAAATGTCAGAGTATTTATCCAATGGTACAGAAGATTGTTATATTACACGGTTTTATTTGGCACATTTTGGTTATCGCACTATTGAAAAACTGTGGCACAATTTTATACAACACTTCGTAAAACTGACTAAACACGGTTCGGTTTGCGGGTGGGGAGAAAAACTTGGAGCATCTCCCACGGGATATTTCCCTAACTCAGGCCTTTGCCTGGCAGTACCAAGTTTCTGGAATAAATCTAACATTGCAGATGCCATCAACTATGTGAGAAGTGCATGGAAAGTAGTGCCCCAATCAATATTAAATGCAGGCTGGGGAAAGTTATGACCTTCTGTAGTTAATTCTTTGACTGGTTTTCCCTGGCTTGAGAGTCAGGTTCAGGAAATTGTTCAGCTGGCAAGGAGATTACTAGATAGTTTTGAAGATATGAATGAAGATGTGAATGAGCTCTTAGAAAATAATGATGATCATCAAGACCGGAGTCCAGAGGAAATGTTGGCAGAGTTCGATGCACAGATACAAGGGAGCCACATAACAGAAGATGAAGAAAAACCTAAAGAAAAACATTTAACATTGCAAGAGTTATGTGAGCAGTTCCATGTTGCTGCTAAATTAACAGACTTTTCACTGAAGAGGACCCTGACAAATCTAGAAGCAGTGCTTTGAAACAGGGTCTAGATAAACTGATGTTGCCTTACTGTCAGCTATATAATGTACTGCAGGATAAAAGAGCCCAGAGGTCCATTACAGAATTTGTACACACTCCAGTACAAAATCGACTTTAGTACCAGAACCTCTACCATCCACTTCTGCCGACAACCAACAACCCTCCACCTTAGCCCAGTAGGGCTAAACCATAAGAACATAAGAACATAAGAAAGGAGGAACACTGCAGGAGGCCTGCTGGCCCATACTAGGCAGGTCCTTTACAATTTATCCCACTAACAAAACATTTGCCCAACCCAATTTTCAATGCCACCCAAGAAATAAGCTCTGATGTGAAAGTCCCACTCAAATCCAACCCCTCCCACTCATGTACTTATCCAACCTACATTTGAAACTACCCAAAGTCCCAGCCTCAATAACCCAACTAGGTAGACTGTTCCACTCATCAACTACCCTATTTCCAAACCAATACTTTCCTATGTCCTTTCTAAATCTAAATTTATCTAAATTAAATCCATTACTGCGGGTTCTCTCTTGGAGAGACATCCTCAAGACCTTATTAATATCCCCTTTATTAATACCTATCTTCCACTTATACACTTCGATCAGGTCTCCCCTCATTCTTCGTCTAACAAGTGAATGTAACTTAAGAGTCTTCAATCTTTCTTCATAAGGAAGATTTCTAATGCTATGTATTAATTTAGTCATCCTACGCTGAATGTTTTCTAACGAATTCATGTCCATTTTGTAATACGGAGACCAGAACTGAGCTGCATAATCTAGGTGAGGCCTTACTAATGATGTATAAAGCTGCAGTATGACCTCTGGACTTCTGTTGCTTACACTTGCATTTATCTACATTGAACTGCATCTGCCACTTTTCTGACCAAGAACAGAGTTTGTTTAAATCCTCCTGAAGTTCCATAACATCTACGTTTGAATCAATTATCCTACCTATCTTTGTGTCATCGGCGAATTTGCTCATATCACTAGTAATTCCCTCATCAAGATCATTGATATATATTATAAACAACAACGGACCCAAGACTGATCCCTGTGGAACGCAACTTGTTACAGATCCCCACTCTGATTTAACCCCATTTATGGACACTCTCTGCTTCCTGTCAGTGAGCCATGACTCGATCCACGAGAACACTTTTCCCCCAATGCCATGAGCTGCCACTTTCTTTAACAGTCTATGGTGCGGAACTCTATCAAAAGCCTTACTAAAATCTAAGTAAATAATATCAAATTCTTTATTGTGGTCAACAGCCTCAAAAGCTTTACTGAAGAAAGTTAATAAATTAGTTAGACAAGACCGGCCTCTTGTGAATCCATGCTGAGTACCATTAATCAAGCTATGCTTATCGAGATGGCTTCTTATAATCTCAGCTATAATTGACTCTAGTAATTTGCCTACATTTGAGGTCAGGCTTATTGGGCGGTAATTTGACGGTAACGACTTGTCCCCTGTTTTAAAAATAGGAGTTACATTAGCCATCTTCCACATATCAGACACTACACCTGTTTGAAGAGATAAATTAAAAATATTAGTTAATGGTTCACAGAGTTCCATTTTGCATTCCTTAAGAACCCTTGAAAAAACCTCATCAGGACCCGGCGACTTATTTTGCTTCAGTCTCTCTATCTGCTTCACAACCATCTCACTAGTGACTGTGATGTTACATAATTTATCTTCTTCTAGCCCACTGTAAAAATTAATTACTGGAATATTGTTAGAATATTGTTTGCGTGCAGCCAGCAGCAACAGCCTGGTTGATCAGGCTCTGATCCACCAGCAGGCCTGGTCACAGACCGGGCCGCGGGGGCGTTGACCCCCGGAACTCTCTCCAGGTAAACTCCAGTGTCTTCCTGTGTAAAAACTGAGAGAAAATAATTATTTAAAATCAAGCACATTTCATTCTCTTTGTCAGTAAGGTGCCCATAGTTATTTTTAAGGGGACCTATCTTATCTCTAACTTTTGTTCTATAGACCTGGAAAAAACTTTTTGGGTTAGTTTTAGAATCCCTAGCAACTTTAATTTCATAGTTCCTTTTAGCTTTTCTTATCCCCTTTTTAATGTCCCTCTTAATGTCAATATACTGATTCATAAGATGACCCTCACCTCTTTTGATACGCCTATAAATTCCTTTCTTATGCCCTAGTAGATATTTGAGCCTATTATTCATCCATTTTGGGTCATTTCTATTTGATCTAATTTATTTATATGGGATAAATGCTCTTAGAGCAGCATGTATAGTGTTCAGAAAACTGTCATATTGATAGCTCTCTTCGTTACCCCAGTCAACAGATGATAAGTGTTCTCTAAGCCCATCGTAATCTGCTAAGCAAAAATCTGGGACTGTTACTGAGTTATCGCTACTATCGTACTTCCATTCAATGCTAAATGTAATTGATTTGTGGTCGCTAGCACCCAGTTCCTCTGAAATTTCTAAATTATTAACAAGGGATTCATTGTTTTCCATAACTAAGTCAAGCAGGTTATTTCCCCTTGTAGGTTCTGTCACAAACTGCTTCAAAAAACAATCCTGAAATACTTCTAAGAAGTCGTATGATTCTAAATTCCCAGTCAAGAAATTCCAATCAACATGACTAAAGTTAAAGTCTCCTGGAATTACTACATTATCGTACCTTGTGGCCTTAACAATTTCCTCCCATAGTAGTTTTCCTTGGTCCCTATCTAAGTTTGGGGGACGGTATATCACTCCTAAAATCAGTTTTTCATGCCCCTCTGAAAATTCTATCCAAACAGACTCTGTATGTGTTACTTCAGACTTAATACCCGTTTTTATGCAACAGTTCAAGCGATCTCGGACATACAATGCCACCCCACCCCCCCTCCCAATACTTCTATCTTCTTGGAACAATTTAAAACCCTGAATATGACATTCCGCAGGCATGTCCCGACTTTTTGAATTAAACCACGTCTCAGTTAAGGCAAATACATCAATGTTACCTACACTAGCAACTAATCTCAACTCGTCCATCTTATTCCTAGCACTACGGCAATTAGCATAATAAACATTGAAAGACTCTCCTTTCTCTTTACCCTTCCTGCTCATTTCTATTTTTCTACTAAACCTATTACTGTCCTTATCACCCAAGGTCCCTGGCTTTTCAATATCTATCTCGTTCTTATTATTACTAGTTCCCCTAGAACTCGTAATATTACTACACTGGGACTTCACTGTTTTCCTGCCAAAACCAATACCACTAACTATTCCTAGTTTAAAGTCCTAACTGCTCCCTCCACTGCAGTTGCCAGTGCTCCCACCCCACACCTAGATAAGTGAACCCCATCCCTAGCATACATGTCATTTCTGCCATAGAAGAGGTCCCAGTTGTCAATGAATGTTACCGCATTTTCCTTACAGTATTTGTCCAGCCAGCAATTGACACCAATTGCCCTGGACAACCATTCATTTCCAACTCCCCTCCTTGGCAAAATACCACATATGAGAGGGTTCCCACCCTTACTTCTAATTATTTCTATTGCTGACCTATACCTGCTAATCAGGTCTTCACTCCTACGTCTGCCAACATTGTTGCTTCCAGCACTGAGACAGATAATAGGATTGCTCCCATTACCTCTCATGATGTCATCCAGACGGCTAACAATATCCTCCATCCCAGCCCCAGGAAAGCAAACTCTCTGTCTCCTACTCCTGTCCTTCAAGCAGAACGCCCTATCCATATACCTAACTTGGCTATCCCCAACAACAACAATGTATCTCCACTCTCTTCACAATCATTCACAAACACCAGCACCCACAATATAAGTTAAGAAATACTATTATTTCTGTTGCATTTGTAGTCTTAAGCAGTAAAAACATAATATATCGTGACAATGAACTACAATTACATATTAACTTTTATTTTTGTAAGATCTGTTGGTCTAAAAAAAAAAAAGTTGTTTAACTTTTCGGGGGCTCCAAGGAATATAACCTTATTTTTCCCATAAGTTCTTCAGTTTATCTGACACATCATTTTCAGGAACGTAACTACCGTGTAATATAATGATCTACTGTATATTACCAATCATTCTGGAAAAATACCCTGACTTTGCCCACTGTAAATAACTCTGTGAGAAATTATGGGGATGAGGTTCACAGGTACATTCCTGAAATATTTCATCCGCATAATTTGAGTGCGGCACAACTAAGCAACAATTTATTGTGCTTACCAATGTTAGTTGTACCTCAGAGTCAGGTGGGATTTTAGAGATACTAGGCTGAACCATGTCTCTCCTCCGAGACCCACACACACTCTCTCCTACCCACAAACAAAGTCGGGCCTATCAAATTACAACACACAATTATTACCAATAATGTTAGTAAATTACAAGATACTGAATGGACTGTATGATGGTTTGTGACTTGAAAAGAAAGAGGGAGGGATCTGTTGAGCATACAGCATTTTACAAATATATATATATATATATATATATATATATATATATATATATATATATATATATATATATATATATGTTATATATATTATATATATATTATATTAAAGGTACCACCTCTAGAACTGTCATGGGGACCCTCATCCTCAGAGAAAAGAATAAACTTGCTTCAGGGAAAACTCAAGATTCTCCCTGAAGCTGTTTGAGAATTTTCTCCTACCACCCCCTATATTATGTATATATATTTTATTTAAAGACAAAATACATTGACGAAACATTCACAAAAATATGATACAAAGTAAAACAACATAGGTAACTCAGAGCTACATCTCGAATACTTCGTCCAGCTCCCCTGCGGTGGGCCGCGTGCCCAGAATGCTGCAGGCATTTCCTCTCTGGATCGCAACACTGAGTCTCTGAAAGAGGAAGCTGGTCGCCCTGTGGTCCTTGGTTTCTGTGATGAGCTTTTCACCCAGCTCTTTGAGGAACTTTAGAGCACACTTGCCCCATGCTCCAAGGGTCTCCGACCCTATTGGAATGAAGTTATAGCAAGGGGGAAGGTCTTCATATTTTCGGATCTTCTGGGTCTCCCTGTGGCTGGCAGCTCCACCCCCTTCCACTACAGAGTATGGCAAGTAGGTGTCTGCCAATGTGGCAGCACAGGTGTAGTCCCAGGCAATCTGCTTTCCATCCTTCCAGGGTAGCATAGTGGCTCCATCAGGACGCTTTTGACTTCCATCAGACCTCTGTACTTGGGGTTCCCGTTGAGCTGGGCAACGGGCTGTGGCGAGGCTTCTCTTTATTATGTCATTGATCTCCTCATGTCTGGCATACTTCCCTTCTGCTGTGTGACACACGAGACCATGGAGTCCGAATTGATCAGCTGTCGCCCTGCCGCAAATACACCTATGTTCGGTGAGGATGGGGGCGGCTAGGCGAAGAGCAACACCAATCCGAATGGCCTGTGGGTCGAGACGGGTGCCCAGGGAGGAATTGGGAACAGCTAACAGGAAATCTCCTGAGTGTGGTGCCTTCACTGCCAGGAGACGAGCTTTGTTCTTTCCTGAAGCATTGGAGAGCATTGTGTTGGCGATTTTTTCCATGATCGGTTTGTCCCAGTGGGACTGTTTGTGCTGTTTGGGAGGAGCTGGTCTACTGGAGGAGTCTGTAAGGGTGTCCCACCGAATTGCTGCTTCAGTAAACCTGGGGTCTTGAGCTCCTACCGAGTCTCTCAAGCGTTCGGGCACTATCTTCTTGACTAATGCACTGGAAGCCAAACACGAAGACAGAAAAGCAGGTAAAGCAACATGCGTTGCTTTACGCACCCCTATACCTCCCAGTCGCACTGGGAGGGTTGCCTGATCCCATTGCTCATCCTCTAGTGACAGGTTCAGTGCCTTCTTAAAAGTTGATCTCAGGTGTGCGTCATATTCATCGAGTGTTGGGTTGTCAAAAGAGGGTGCACACCTCAAGAAGTAAGTGAGTCTTGGCATAGTAAGACACCTTGTGAGGAGATACAGAGCATCATGGGCATCAAGATCGCTTATTCTCTCCTCCATTCTCATAAGGTCATTCAATTTGTCCCTGAGGACAGTATCGATGGCCTGGTGACCCAGCGGTGCCCCCAAGAGGGTACTGTTGGACGGAGTTGTAGTTGAGATTTCCGGGAGGATTCTTCGCACAGCATTGATTATTTCCTGGTTCGCTGTGATGATTTCACACTTAGAGGGATTGAGGATGAGTCCCAATCCTTCTCCCTGTGTTTTCACCAGTTGTAGGTCCCCCACGAGGGACTCTTCAGTACCTGCCAGAGTGCCGTCATCCAGGTACCATATATTGAGCTCACTGCGTAGGCTGGAAGTTAGTTCTCTTACTGCCAAGCAGAAGAGAAGTGGAGCAAGTGGGTCACCCTGCTGAACACCCTCTGATGATTGAATTTCATGTTCTCCAAACAAAAGAATTGAGGGTTTGCTGTAGCCGGCTGAAATGAAGGGAAAGAGACTGGGGAACCGAACCCGAACAGCTGGCAAAACAGCATCTCTCCTCACCATATTAAAGGCATTTCTAAAATCAAGTTTGACTATGGCCTTGTCTTCTGGTAGGTCCCTGACGTAGGCCCTTGCCGCATGAGCTGCAGCTTCACTGCCTTGAGAGACCCCAAAGCCCAGTTGGTGTGGCTGGAGTAAAGTGGCAGCTTCTAGGCGAATGTTTCTCACTGCTGCTTTGGCAACGAGACGGCGAAGAGTGTTTCCAACTGCAATGGGTCTGATTCCCCCATCCCTCTTCTTCAAAGCACATAGTGAGGCTCCAAAAAAGAAAGGTTTAATTTCTTCTGGGATTCGCCCAGCCAGGCAATTGTTGACGAAAGTTGTTAACTCGGTGAGAAGAATTGATGCAGATTCACCGAGTACTGGATTTACCATCTCTTTGAGGTGCTGAGGTCGAATTCCAGTGTAACCTCCTGCAGATCCTGCTGGAAATGACACGATCGCCTTATAGACTTCCGATTCAGGCAAAATTAATTGTTCAGTGATAGGGTCTTCCTCAGGGTTGTCGTTGATGGCTGTGGTGTCCCTGGTTGGATGCTTGTCTCTTAGTGCTTGGGCCGTGGTCTCATCCTTGGGGGCTACAGTGTCGTCACTTGTAATTATTCTTATTGCTCCCACTGTGTTACCTTCCTCAATTTTTTTGCTAACCTGTGCGCAAATTTTCTCGTTCTCAGTAGGACTTTTCTTGGGTCTGCCTCTTTGATTCCTGCGATAATGGGGCAGAGGGACACAGTTATCCGTTCTTGGGTAGTTGCGCACTGCCTTGATAACTGACGTGGTTAGCAGTTTGCCTCGTCTTTCAGGAACTGCAAGACAGACATTGCCGAACAAGAGAAGGTTGCGCCATGCTTGGATGGTGCCTCGGGCTTCTAAGTTGGTGGAACCTCCATTCACCCGCTTAAGAAGGTCTGTGAATTTCCCTGCTGCATATGGGCGAGCTGCTTTAGGGATGTGGGATAGTGTACTGCTAGCAGTGGATTTGAATGCCAACAGAAGGTTATCGCAAGTGACGAGGTTGCCATTGGAATTATCATCTGCCTGTGGAGGCTGTGGGCTGCTCTCTGCTGGGGGCATATGTGATCCCGCACACCTATTGTGTGCACGAATACGGCCGTCCCTGTTGCGTGCTCGAAACTCTCCACACACCTGACATGTGCCTCTTCTTTCATTGTTGGGTGCATTGTTTCCCTGGCTTTGTGGCTGGCTGGCTTCATCGTCTGCCATACCTCACACTGTGTGATAAGCCCAAGCTGAAGGGAAAATGGCGCATGGCACATTCCGCATGTGGTTCATGGTGGTGGTGGGGGGGGGGGAGGAGAGGGGTGTCCAGTCCTTGTGGTGGGCGGTGGAAGATGTGTGCTGAGGCGGAGTAGGGCACTCACTCCCTCCCAGGACAAGTCACTATACACCACGATGCTCAGTGCACTGCCCCCACTATCAACGACACACCGCTATACACTTCACATGCTATGCGCATACCATGCACATACTATGCACTGTACACTATAGACTATATACACTATACACACGGTGAACAAACACACCATTGTTGTAACACGAGCACACGGTGCATGCGCGCCTGTTTGGGGAAGGGGGGGACAGTTTTACCCCTCAACCTCTGCCTCCTCCTCCTCCATTAGGCCTCCCCTCACCGACCTCTCCTACCCATAGGTGACCGTTATGTTCCCTCACTGAATTCACATACACAGAACTTTTCTTGATTCTGACGGAATAGACGAAATGCGGAGTCTTCTGGCCCTTTCCAACACGACCAGCAGATATTCACACACCAGTCTGTTGATGATAATCCTGGTAGGTGTTCTTGATTGGACGATATTGTGCCAAAATCACAGAGCGAGATGCCCACAGCCTCTCTCTGGCAGAGGTGCCAGATATATATATATATATATGTATATATATATATATATATATATATATATATATATATATATATATATATATATATATATATATATATAGATATAGATATATGTCATGCCGAATATGTAAAACTGGTCATTTAGGAAGAACTCATTTAAAATTAAGTCCTTTCTAAAATTTTCTTTTATACGTTTGAAGATACATTTTTTTCATTAATGTTAATGTAAATATTTTTAATTTTGCACCAAAAGAATCTTAGAAAACTTACCTAACCTTATTTAAGAACAATTTATTTTAGCCTAACCCAACTAAATATATTTTAGATTTGTTTACAATAATTTGATACTAAATAAACACAGTGAAATATATTTTTTTCGTTAGGTTCAGAATGATTTTGGCGAGATTATTGCATACACAAATTTTCGCTTGTCCTATATGGCAAGATGAGCGTTGCTATTTAAGCCAAGATCGCAAGTTCTGCCTATTCGGCACGACATATATATATATATATATATATATATATATATATATATATATATATATATATATATATATATATATATATATATATATATATATATGCAAGGAATTCACAAGAGCAGGTGAAATATACACAAACACTGATCTCTGGCTGAAGGAGACTCGAACCTACAAACCTTGGAACAAGGCACGCAGTGCTTTACCAATCTACCCACACTGGACCAATACCTTGGAGTCCAGCTTGCGCTAGACTTTGATCCAAGGCTGCCAGCTTTCAGGGAGAAGGCTTACAGCTTTTCATCTCATCCCCTGCATGCATGAGCCTTACTAGAGATATTAACAATGCAAGGAATTCACAAGAGCAGGTGAAATATACACGAACACTGATCTCTGGCTGAAGGAGACTCAAACCTTCTTTATCCAATATTCAAGAGGATGTAAAAACTTAAATGAGATATTCATCTTGTTTAGAAATTTAAACATTAACTTAGTTACATTGATTAGTTTGGGTAAAGAAGAATACCTATTTATATCAATGGCTAAAGAAGGACGAACTATTGGAGCGGTGATCACAGTAATTTCAACAGGAGCAATATACGCCTTTTGTACAGGCCAATTAGCTTTATTTACCAACCAACTCGGTCCTTTAAACCATGATACAGCATTTACAAATTTAGTATAAGGTAAACCTCGAGACAAGAAATCAGCTGGATTCTCCTCACCTGGTATATGATTAAATGTTAACATATGCTGACCCAAACTATTATACTTCTCTTGCATCTGATTAATTTCAGCGACTCTGTTTTGTACGTACACAATTTTACTGTTTCCATTCCAAATCCATTGTAAGGATACCTCATTATCAGACCAAATTACAGTGTCACTAATATTTATCTCCTACAACTTATTTCTTATATAATTAGCTAATTTGACACCTACATAAATGGCTGTTAATTCCAACTGAGGCAAGGTATGTGATTTAATTGGAGACACTTTAGCCTTAGACATAACAAGAGAAATAACACTATTACATTGAAGGTAAGCAACTGCTCCATATGCCAATTTTGAAGCATCACAAAAAATGTGAAGTACATTTTTCCTATTTGGATTGGCCACCTGGCATAGGAACTCCAACATTGGAATTTTCTCATAATCACCAATTAATTCATCCCCTCTTAATGAATTCCTCAGGTAGAATTTCATCCCAAGCACATTTAAGTTTCCATGCTTCCTGAATTAATAATTTCCCTCTTATAGTAAGGGGTGACACTAAACCTAGTGGATCAAAACTTTTGCAAACTTCAGCAAGCAAAACTTTCTTAGTTAATTTATTGGGCATACTGTAATTATTAGGTTTTAACATTAAAAAATCTCTCTCAGTATCCCAAGTTAAACCCAATACATTACTACATTTTGGCACTTCATCTCCAGGGTAATTTATTCCATTCCCTCAGAGGCATATTTGCACTTTGCATTATTTTATTAGCCTCTCCATAAGTCATTAACAGTTCCTCTTCAGTTGACGTCACACCCAGGAAATTGTCCACATAAAATTGTTTGCTCATTACTTTACTCAATGGACTTCCTGTATGTTTAAGGTGTGCATTTATCGTCGCTTGAAGTAGGAACGGACTGGATGTAGCACCAAATAATATGCTCCTAAAGCGAAAGGTTTTCAGAGGGCTAAGTGGGTCAATAGGATTCTCAGGCCATAAGAAGCGGGTACAATCCTGGTCAGCCTCTTGTAAACTTACTCTTAGGAAAGCTTTACTTATGTCAGCCGTAAAAGCATAGTGCTTCACTCTGAAATTTAATAAGATATCTCCTAATTTTTCTGTCAACGACGGACCTGTCATCAAACAGTCATATAAACTAGGTACATTTTTGTTACTCCTGGCACTACAATTAAACATAATCCTCAAAGGAGTGGTCTTAGAATCCTTCTTCACTCCGTGATGTGGCAAATAGTGACCATAAATTTTGGCTTGTTCAGGAGGTACCTCTTCTATAAATTTATTAATAAACTGCTCAGCAATTATATCATTATAGACAGTTAACAATTCTGGTGTCTTACTCAGTTTGCGGAGCTGAGCCTTTAACTGCCCATATGCCATTCTGTAATTAGTGGGCAATTCTGGATGGTTCAGTCTCCACGGAAGTCGTACCCAGTATTGTCTAGATTCAAATTTTACATCTTTCAGGTACTGCTCCTGAGTAAAAGAATCGTCTGGACTTTCTTCATTTACATTTATTCCAATGCTGTCTAATTCCCACAATTTATGCACTGGCTCAACACCATTTATCTGTATGTATAATTATGTACATAACAGTAAATGAACATAGATAATTATTATTTATCAGTTAGACAAGTAGGGATTTGGGACACCTAGGTCGCAAAAATGTCCCCCTTCGATACCTACCATTGTCATATCCACAAGTTGCTCTGGACCTATTAATTAAATGAATTATACATCAGGAATTCTCGTAAATATATAAATTTGTGGACTGTATATTAAATTAAAAAATGATTATATATAAATACACATATACATAACAGAAGGAGAATATATCTTAATCATAACACTCACCAATTTGACTGGATATTAAGTTGCATCATACTCAGAAAAACCTCACTAACTAAATTTATGAAAACACTGGCCAGAATTATACACAAATCTAGAGAGCTTATCTGAGGTTCCTGGAGCTGTCTTGTCCAGTCGCCTGGGTGGCCCATTAGCCTGGTGGCTAAAGCTCCCGCTTCACACACGGAGGGCCCGGGTTCGATTCCCGGCGGGTGGAAACATTCGACACGTTTCCTTACACCTGTTGTCCTGTTCACCTAGCAGCAAATAGGTACCTGGGTGTTAGTCGACTGGTGTGGGTCGCATCCTGGGGGACAAGATTAAGGACCCCAATGGAAATAAGTTAGACAGTTCTCGATGACGCACTGACTTTCTTGGGTTATCCTGGGTGGCTAACCCTCCGGGGTTAAAAATCCGAACGAAATCTTATCTTATCTTATCTTATCTTATCTCAAGTTATGCAGGAATGCACCTCCAACAATTTCGGCTCCTATTTGAGAGGTGTCAACCCAATTTAACCTCTAGAGCGACGAAAATTCTTCCGATTATTCACTAACGTTTCTTGTCCAATTCAAACAACAATGGCGAGTATCTTCTGCACAGGTGCATAATTTCCCATTTTTTATAACATAAATTTTATTAAATACAATGTATTACACTATTTACATAAAAAATACACTGTATTTTTTCCGGAAAATACATTATTTTTCACAACTGTAGCAACTGGCGAAGCCATTGCTCATCCACACCAATAACATACCAGAACCAAACCACTCCCCCTCCACCCGCTTCCACCCTTATCATACTACTGCTCAGTCCACTTTCATGCCAGATCATCGCTGTCCACCAGCCCATTACCGTCCTGTTCCAATTAATCTGCAAAGTTTTACCACCGTCATATCGTGATACCCTTCAGGAAAAAACGCAATCCACCTGCTACTATAGATGCTTCTGTTTGTGCACATTGTTCTGTAAAAATGTGCAGCCAACGTTCCGATCCTACTCGTGCCCCGTACCTCACGCATTCCCCAGGACATGTACAAATAGTCCACGATGATATATCTTAACGCTCGTGCCACATCCTGTGTCACCCCATTCACGTCAAGGAGTAACGCCCTTAACATAGCCACCCTTCCCCCTCCCAACATCCCGAAAACACCTCGCATCCACAACCTTACCTCTTCTATGGATGGACAAAAATACACTGCATGAAAAGCTGTTTCTTCGTCACCACAATGCACACAGGCTGCATCCTCAACAAAACCCATTTTCCATAACATTACCTTTGACGCTAGGATCCCCATCATAAATCTATACACCTCCTCCCACGCCTTGGCTGGTATATGAAGCCACCAGAATTCCTCTCAAATTACCTTCCAATTATACGTGGGATAAATCTCCACCCCTGACAATGCCTCCTGCCGAAATCCTACATTCACCAGTCTTCCTACACGCATACCACAGACATCCCTCACTTTTAACATGAATCGCAGCAAGTCTTCACACGCCTCTAGTTCCTTTCCACGCCACCAACATCGGACTTCTCTTCCAACCTCCCCCACCCTACATCCTCTAGTCCCCCCTAGTCTCAAGTAACACGCCCATACATATATTGCTCTCACCCTAGGTCCCAAAGCTAGCAAACCTAAACCCCCAGCTCGTACTCCAGACATTACCACCTCACGTCCCAACCATGCCCGTCCATATCCCCATACATACCTCAGCGCCCTCCTCTGTATCTCCGTTACGTCACAGGTCCTCAAAGGGTAAACAGCTACCACTCCCCAGACTTTACTATACACAAGCGAATTCACGATCATCACCCGTTGGTGCTAGGAGGAATCCCCAACTCGTAGTCCAGGTAATCTACCCAGCACCTTGTCCCATACCACCACTGAATTAACCTCTCTGCTTGACTGTTTGTCCGCTAAATATATAATCCCACAAATCCTAATCCTATCCACACATGGCCATCCAAACCCTTCGCCCATTCTCTCACCCACCCAGCTCCCCACCTCTAAACAGCTGGATTCTCGTCACCAGGTATATAACCAAATGTCAACAAATGACTAGCCAAATTCTTATAGTATTTCTCTTGCATTTGATTAATTTCAGCGACTCTGTTTTGAACATATACAATCGTACTGTTACCATTACTAATCCATTGTAAGGATACCTCATGCCATGCCCATATGACAACAGGAAAATGCAAACTCCCTTCCTGTAAGCTTTTTCACCCTGAACTGTGTACCTCTTCAGTACAGGAAAGACTGTGCTATAACTTAAATTGCCAGGCATACCATCTAAAGGGGACAAAAAGATACAAAACATCCAGGCCATGGGAAAACCTGGGTAGCCACAGCCACTCAAGAGGGAGAGGTTTTTTAGTGCCAGGAAGGAAAAAATACTGGCAGGAAATGGCAGAAATCGTACACCAAATCCAGTCATTCCTGGAGTGGAACCACAGTCGATGGCCTCCACTCCAAACCAACAGATACAGATACTAATCCCGGAAAAAAAATCCCCCCCCCCAGTACCAACAATACCACCAGTCCGATAACATTCTTCTTTGCAAATATACAGGGTCTAAAGCCAGCAACAAACAACAAAATACCTTTCATCCGTGGACTGCTTGCAGAGGCAAAGGCAATGTTCGCGGCTTTCACTGAGACCCACAAAAAGGATCACTTGGACAACGAAATATGGATCCCAGGTTACAACCTATACAGATGTGACAGAGTGAACAGGCAAAAGGGGAGGGTTGGCCTGTACATTGCAGAGTCACTTGTTTGCACAGAACTGCTAAATGCCTCAAATGATGTAGTGGAAGTTTTAGCAGTAAAGGTCGAGAACCAAAACCTAGTCATTGTGGTAGTCTACAAGCCTCCGGATGCAACATCCCAGCAATTCCAGGAACAGCTGTTAAAAATTGACCACTGTCTGGAAAACCTTCCAGCTCCTGCACCCAACATCTTGCTCCTGGGGGATTTCAACTTAAGGTACCTAAAATGGAGGAATATAGCAAATAATATTGTTGCAGTAATAACACCAGGAGGCAGCTCTGATGAAAACTCACACTCACACGAGCTTTTAAATCTCTGCACAAAATTCAATTTAAACCAGCAAGTAATAGAGCCTACTAGACTGGAGAATACACTAGACCTCATCTTCACTAACAATGATGATCTGATAAGAAATGTCACCATATCAAAAACAATATACTCAGATCACAACATAATTGAGGTTCAGTCATGTATGTGCGGAGCCCCAGACCGACATAATGAGATTAGTCACGAGGGAGCATTCACCAAATTCAACTTCAATAACAAAAACATAAAGTGGGACCAAGTAAACCAAGTCCTAACCGATATAAGCTGGGAAGATATACTAAGCAACACAGACCCCAACTTATGCCTAGAACAGATTAACTCGGTGGCACTCGATGTATGCACAAGGCTTATTCCTCTAAGAAAAAGGAGGAGTAGATGTAAAACAGAAAGAGACAGGCGCTCCCTTTACAGGCGACGGAAAAGAATAACAGAGCGGCTAAAAGAGGTCAATATATCTGAAATGCGCAGGGAGACACTGGTCAGAGAAATAGCAAGCATCGAACTTAAGCTAAAAGAATCCTTTAGGAGTCAGGAATCGCGGGAAGAACTAAAAGACATAAATGAAATCGAAAGAAACCCAAAGTATTTCTTCTCCTATGCCAAATCAAAATCGAGAACAACGTCCAGTATTGGGCCCCTACTTAAACAAGATGGGTCCTACATAGATGACAGCAAGGAAATGAGTGAGCTACTCAAGCCCCAATATGACTCAGTTTTTAGCAAGCCGCTAACCAGACTGAGAGTCGAAGATCAAAATGAATTTTTTATGAGAGAGCCACAAAATTTGATTAACACAAGCCTATCCGATGTTATCCTGACGCCAAATGACTTCGAACAGGAGATAAATGACATGCCCATGCACTCTGCCCCAGGGCCAGACTCATGGAACTCTGTGTTCATCAAGAACTGCAAGAAGCCCCTATCACGAGCCTTTTCCATCCTATGGAGAGGGAGCATGGACATGGGGGTCGTCCCACAGTTACTGAAAACAACAGACATAGCCCCACTCCACAAAGGGGGCAGTAAAGCAACAGCAAAGAACTACAGACCAATAGCACTAACATCCCATATCATAAAAATCTTTGAAAGGGTCCTAAGAAGCAAGATCACCACCCATCTAGAAACCCATCAGTTACACAACCCAGGGCAACATGGGTTTAGAACAGGTCGCTCCTGTCTGTCTCAACTATTGGATCACTACGACAAGGTCCTAAATGCACTAGAAGACAAAAAGAATGCAGATGTAATATATACAGACTTTGCAAAAGCCTTCGACAAGTGTGACCATGGCGTAATAGCGCACAAAATGCGTGCTAAAGGAATAACAGGAGAAGTCGGTCGATGGATCTATATTTTCCTCACTAACAGAACACAGAGAGTAGTCGTCAACAGAGTAAAGTCCGAGGCAGCTACGGTGAAAAGCTCTGTTCCACAAGGCACAGTACTCGCTCCCATCTTGTTCCTCATCCTCATATCCGACATAGACAAGGATGTCAGCCACAGCACCGTGTCTTCCTTTGCAGATGACACCCGAATCTGCATGACAGTGTCTTCCATTGCAGACACTGCAAAGCTCCAGGCGGACATCAACCAAATCTTTCAGTGGGCTGCAGAAAACAATATGAAGTTCAACGATGAGAAATTTCAATTACTCAGATATGGTAAACATGAGGAAATTAAATCTTCATCAGAGTACAAAACAAATTCTGGCCACAAAATAGAGCGAAACACCAACGTCAAAGACCTGGGAGTGATCATGTCGGAGGATCTCACCTTCAAGGACCATAACATTGTATCAATCGCATCTGCTAGAAAAATGACAGGATGGATAATGAGAACCTTCAAAACTAGGGAGGCCAAGCCCATGATGACACTCTTCAGGTCACTTGTTCTATCTAGGTTGGAATATTGCTGCACACTAACAGCTCCTTTCAAGGCAGGTGAAATTGCCGACCTAGAAAATGTACAGAGAACTTTCACGGCACGCATAACGGAGATAAAACACCTCAATTATTGGGAGCGCTTGAGGTTCCTAAACCTGTATTCCCTGGAACGCAGGAGGGAGAGATACATGATTATATACACCTGGAAAATCCTAGAGGGACTAGTACCGAACTTGCACACGAAAATCACTCACTACGAAAGCAAAAGACTTGGCAGACGATGCACCATCCCCCCAATGAAAAGCAGGGGTGTCACTAGCACGTTAAGAGACCATACAATAAGTGTCAGGGGCCCGAGACTGTTCAACTGCCTCCCAGCACACATAAGGGGGATTACCAACAGACCCCTGGCAGTCTTCAAGCTGGCACTGGACAAGCACCTAAAGTCAGTTCCGGATCAGCCGGGCTGTGGCTCGTACGTTGGTTTGCGTGCAGCCAGCAGCAACAGCCTGGTTGATCAGGCTCTGATCCACCAGGAGGCCTGGTCACAGACCGGGCCGCGGGGGCGTTGACCCCCGGAACTCTCTCCAGGTAAACTCCAGGTAAACTCCAGGTTATCAGACCAAATCACAGTATCGCTAATATTTATCTCCTGCAATTTATCTCTTACATAATTAGCTAATTTGACATTGATGTAAATGTTAAACTTTTTTAACTATATGTGTCTGGCCTAAATTATGTCTGCATAAATATCTCATTACGACTGTAACCAGATATAAACATATAAACAGTTCATTATCACTGTAACTTGTTTAGTTATCAAAATTTTGCAGCCCAGTGCCACCTTTGATTACCATACACAATTAACCTGCTGGTTATTTGTGCACTATTCCAGTCACGGTATTGCGCCTTTTTCTTCTTTTGATTACCACTTACAGAATGGGTATGAGTAAGTTTATTAAATACAGTTCCCTGAATTATCATACATAGAAATATATGTGTAAATTACCTAGGATTTCCCAAAAACGTCCAAGTAACTTTTTTTCCATTGGGGTTCAATGGTGAATAACGTATTTAACCAGCTAACTTCTCATGAGTGCTAAAAAAATAGTTATTGTTTTATTCGTCAGAAGACAGGACAAGTGTCTCCTGATATGAGTTTTAACTATATAGATGACCCGTTGAGTTATTAACATAAAAAAATATGTGCTGTAGCTACTAGATTAAAATTAAACTGAACGGTCTCAGGGTCAAAATCCATGTATACCAGTTGGAGATATGTTTAATAAATTTAGTCTCTTGTCTTTGATTAACCGCTTGTTTTGTTTAGTCTCTCGCCAAGTAAGGTAACGTTGGATGTGTATATAGTGGCTGTCATGGGTGAATGGTCAGACCTCATTGGAAATAAGTCACTTATCGTATCTCACTTACTTTGCGCTATCCTAGGTAATGTACACATGCTATTATTTATAGTAATTTGTGTAACTGTATTTATGTGTACCTGTACCTAAAGAAACTTTCTTAGACATTTGATCATTAACAACGTCAGAATAATAATTGCCTTGGGATTCTGTCTTTCCACTAGTTTGAAAAACGGTAAATATAGTTAAAGAAAAATATACATAAACCATTCGCTGCCTGACCACGGTAGAGTGCGGTTGTGCTCTGCACCCCTCTGCTGTTTGTAGGCGAGCTCCCTTGTCAGTTACCTGGCTGCAGCAGTGTGAAGTGGTGCTGTTACGCCTCTGTTAATAACATAGGTGCACTGTGATTGTCAAGATGGCGGTTAGTCTGAGACGCAGCATAAATAATGTAGGCACTGAGCTACTTAAAGGAACGATAACGCCTAGTTCTGCGCAAGTTTTATTGCCAAAGATCATCCGGGAGACATATGGCATACAAGATAGTGACTTATATGGTGTAGCATTAAACGGAGGCCAAAGAATTTTCGTCAAACTGCTATCAGCTACGGTTTATGAATCGTTAGTCACCAGATTTCAGGACGTAAGCCTTAGCGTCACACCAGCTGTCAGTGTAAGAATGATAGATGTTTCACGGCATTATACGTGGATCAAGTTACGCAACGTTCCCTTTGAGGCAGACGAGGCGGATATAAGGAAAGTTTTTGAGACGTATGGGACGGTGCATTATGCTCAACATGGTACGTGGGCAGCAGGTGCCTATGCTGGTTTTCCAGAGGGTTCTTTCAACCTCAAAATGACTTTGAGGCACCCAATACCGTCCTATGTGTATCTACAAGATTTCAGGACGCAGGTAATGGTAATGTACCCAGGACAACGACGTACATGCCGCCTATGTGGTGAGTATGATCACATAGCGGCGACCTGTGACAAGCGAAGAAGTGTGCCTGGTCCTGTGGTGGATGTCGCAGCCCCTGCTTCAAAGGTGGCAGGTGAGAAACAAACATCGGATGGAGGGCGTGGTGTTTTGTGGAGTGAGATAGTGGATCGGGCACACAGGACTGGCGGTGAGTTGGAGTCCCTCCCCCAGCTGCCTGATCAGGTATCGTCTCCTGTGGATAAGGAGGAGCAGCAATTACAGGAGAAGGTTCTTGAGATTGAGGAGGAATTGGTGGAGGTGTTGAAGACTTTGTCACCGCCAGAGAGGGACGTTACATCTGAGCGTGGTGTCATCGGAGAGTCGTCGCTTCCAGAAAGTCGGAGACATGATAATTTGGGACATGATGGTGGTTTGGAGTCGTCCGTTGAATCATTAAACCATTCTCAGGTAGAGGTGGAGGTTCATCGAGAGGCAACATCTGACCAAGAAATGTGTAACATGACGGTCACGAGAAAGAGGGCGGCTACGTCAGATTCTGATGACGTCCTTACGCCTGCACAAAGGCCTGGGAAACAGACTGAAGTGAAGTGTGAAGGTAGTGATGTAGGTGGTGGTAGCCATGATAGGAGGCACCAGAAGAAGGGGGGAGGGAAAGAGAGCACTCTGAAGGTGTCAAACTTAAATTCAAGCTCAGGAGTTGTAAAGAGTGATGAGAGGAAGCAGGGGTGGAAACTTTAATAGGCCTTAGGTGTATGTCTGTAAATGTTAATGGGTTATGTAGCGGTATGAAGAGAGATTGGTTTCGTAATTTCCTGAATAAATCTAGAGTGGATGTTGTGTTCCTGCAGGAGCACAATTTTAAAGAGGGTAGGGTGTTGGAGGTGGCAGGATTTCGAGTAGTTACCCTGCCATCTCCCCATCTAAAAGGTGGTGTGGGAATTTTAATAAGGGAGATGAGCCCGTTTGTTTTGCAGAGAAGCGAGGGAGGAGGGGGAGGGAGGGTGTTGCATGTGGATGGGTGGTGGATGGGTAAGCGTGTCTTTTGTGAGTGTGTATGCACCGGCAGAAAATAACATAAAGGTAAAGAATGATTTTGTGTGTGAGGATCTTGTGTTTTTCTTAAGTGCACTGCCAGAGGTGGCAATAGTTGGTGGGGACTGGAATAGTGTAATCAGGGTGGCTGATGTGGACCCAAAAGGGGCTGGATATATGTCTGTGGCTCTTAGGGATTTATTAAGGGATGTTAGGTTACGTGATGCCTTCGGGGGGGCGGTGTGGGAGACTGAATATACGTTTGTTAGGAGTGGATATGCTGCGAGACTAGATAGAGTGTACCTCTCTCAGGGAGTGGATGTGAAATCTTTCAGTACTGTGGAGGCTACATTATTATTATTATAATCAAGGGGAAGCACTAAACCCGGAGGATTATACAGCTGTGGAGGCTACAATGTCAGATCATAGGGCAGTGGTGGTGGAGGTTGGGTGGGGGACGCTCGCAGACATATATAGAAGTTATTGGAAATTAAATATAAGTGTGTTAGGTAATGAGGAGGGGTTGGAGTGGTTTTCAGTCCTATGGAGGGAGCTTAGTGTGGAAGAACAGGGAGTAGATGACATTGTGACATGGTGGGATAGTGTTGCAAAGGAAGGGATTAGAAAGTTTTATGTGAGAGAAGGAAAACGTATTAATAATTTAAAATATGGACTGGCTAACTATTTAGAGGATAGGTTAAGAGGTTGCTATGGGCAAGGGGTGGGTGGGAATAAAGCTGAATATAGCTGAAATAAAGGCTTATTCCTCTAAGAAAAAGGAGGAGTAGATGTAAAACAGAAAGAGACAGGCGCTCCCTTTACAGGCGACGGAAAAGAATAACAGAGCGGCTAAAAGAGGTCAATATATCTGAAATGCGTAGGGAGACACTGGTCAGAGAAATAGCAAGCATCGAACTTAAGCTAAAAGAATCCTTTAGGAGTCAGGAATCGCGGGAAGAACTAAAAGCCATAAATGAAATCGAAAGAAACCCAAAGTATTTCTTCTCCTATGCCAAATCAAAATCGAGAACAACGTCCAGTATTGGGCCCCTACTTAAACAAGATGGGTCCTACACAGATGACAACAAGGAAATGAGTGAGCTACTCAAGTCCCAATATGACTCAGTTTTTAGCAAGCCGCTAACCAGACTGAGAGTCGAAGATCAAAATGAATTTTTTATGAGAGAGCCACAAAATTTGATTAACACAAGCCTATCCGATGTTATCCTGACGCCAAATGACTTCGAACAGGCGATAAATGACATGCCCATGCACTCTGCCCCAGGGCCAGACTCATGGAACTCTGTGTTCATCAAGAACTGCAAGAAGCCCCTATCACGAGCCTTTTCCATCCTATGGAGAGGGAGCATGGACACGGGGGTCGTCCCACAGTTACTAAAAACAACAGACATAGCCCCACTCCACAAAGGGGGCAGTAAAGCAACAGCAAAGAACTACAGACCAATAGCACTAACATCCTATATCATAAAAATCTTTGAAAGGGTCCTAAGAAGCAAGATCACCACGCATCTAGAAACCCATCAGTTACACAACCCAGGGCAACATGGGTTTAGAACAGGTCGCTCCTGTCTGTCTCAACTATTGGACCACTACGACAAGGTCCTAAATGCACTAGAAGACAAAAAGAATGCAGATGTAATATATACAGACTTTGCAAAAGCCTTCGACAAGTGTGACCATGGCGTAATAGCGCACAAAATGCGTGCTAAAGGAATAACAGGAAAAGTCGGTCGATGGATCTATAATTTCCTCACTAACAGAACACAGAGAGTAGTCGTCAACAGAGTAAAGTCCGAGGCAGCTACGGTGAAAAGCTCTGTTCCACAAGGCACAGTACTCGCTCCCATCTTGTTCCTCATCCTTATATCCGACATAGACAAGGATGTCAGCCACAGCACCGTGTCTTCCTTTGCAGATGACACCCGAATCTGCATGACAGTGTCTTCCATTGCAGACACTGCAAAGCTCCAGGCAGACATCAACCAAATCTTTCAGTGGGCTGCAGAAAACAATATGAAGTTCAACGATGAGAAATTTCAATTACTCAGATATGGTAAACATGAGGAAATTAAATCTTCATCAGAGTACAAAACAAATTCTGGCCACAAAATAGAGCGAAACACCAACGTCAAAGACCTGGGAGTGATCATGTCGGAGGATCTCACCTTCAAGGACCATAACACTGTATCAATCGCATCTGCTAGAAAAATGACAGGATGGATAATGAGAACCTTCAAAACTAGGGAGGCCAAGCCCATGATGACACTCTTCAGGTCACTTGTTCTATCTAGGCTGGAATATTGCTGCACACTAACAGCACCTTTCAAGGCAGGTGAAATTGCCGACCTAGAAAATGTACAGAGAACTTTCACGGCGCGCATAACGGAGATAAAACACCTCAATTATTGGGAGCGCTTGAGGTTCCTAAACCTGTATTCCCTGGAACGCAGGAGGGAGAGATACATGATTATATACACCTGGAAAATCCTAGAGGGACTAGTACCGAACTTGCACACGAAAATCACCCACTACGAAAGCAAAAGACTTGGCAGACGATGCACCATCCCCCCAATGAAAAGCAGGGGTGTCACTAGCACGTTAAGAGACCATACAATAAGTGTCAGGGGTCCGAGACTGTTCAACTGCCTCCCAGCACACATAAGGGGGATTACCAACAGACCCCTGGCAGTCTTCAAGCTGGCACTGGACAAGCACCTAAAGTCAGTTCCGGATCAGCCGGGCTGTGGCTCGTATGTTGGTTTGCGTGCAGCCAGCAGCAACAGCCTGGTTGATCAGGCTCTGATCCACCAGGAGGCCTGGTCTCAGACCGGGCCGCGGGGGCGTTGACCCCCGGAACTCTCTCCAGGTAAACTCCAGGTAAACTCCAGGAGGTTGAGGGTGTTGCAAAATGTAAGGTTTCAAGCTGTAAGGGTGCAGGCAGGGGTGGAAGAAGTGCTTTGGGGCGACAAGCCGTCAGCGTGATTTTTGCAGCATCAAAAGCAAAGGCAGGCGGTGACAGCTATCCCCTGTTTAGAGGTAACAGAGATGGTTGGGAATTATAGAGCAGGGCAGGAGATACGAACCACGAAGGGGATGTGTGCATATGCGGAGGCTTGGTACGAGAAGTACTGGAACAGTGGGGGGGTGGGTGACGTGGCGTTGGACAAGGTGTGTACGTATGTGACGGGTAATTTAGGAAATAGTAATAGAAAGGCTTTAGGTGGGACTATTACGGCAGAGGAAATAGAGAATGCGTTAAGGGGAATGAGGAAGGGGAAAGCGCCGGGTATTGACAGTCTCCCAGTAGAATTTTATTTACATTGGACGTTAATAAGGGGATTTATAGTTAGGTTATTTAATCGTATGAAGGAGAAGGGTAAGTTGGGGGAGAAGCAGGTAACAGCAGTTGTAGTGTTGGTCCCGAAGGTCAAGGGGCAGCCCAACCTTCGGGAGTACCGAGCCATATCACTGATGTGTGCAGACTATAAGATGTTCGCAAAAATTTTAGGTAATAGGTTCAAATGTGTTGTGGGAAGGGTCATGTCAAAATCTCAGTTTGGGTTGCCGGGAAGGTCGATGATTGAAAGACATGGGATACTGAGAAGTTTTGTGGAAGCTAAGGGTGGGTGTGAAGGGGCAGCTTTGTTGGCTCTAGATTGGCAGGGAGCATATGATAGAGTGGAAAGGGGAGCTTTGCAGGTTATACTTAGGAGACAGGGTTTTGGGGAGGAAATAGTCGAGTGGGTAAATACGTTATACAATGGGGCGAAAATGAGGATACAGATTAATGGGTGTATGGGGAGGGATATTGCAATGGGTAGAGGCCTTAGACAGGGATGCCCCATGTCCCAAATATTGTTTGCGTGTTTCCAGGATCCCTTTTATAGAATGGTTGACCGCAGCTTATGTACACCATGTGAGGGAAGTGTGGGGGGTGGGAGGACCTGGCTGGGTTTAATTGGATATGTTGACGACACCACTGTTCTCATTCGTGAAGGGATGTCAATGGGAGTGTTGGACGAGGTTGTGCAATTATTTGGAAGTGCCACAGGTATGCAGGTAAATAGTGTGAAGTCAAGGTGCATGGGGTTGGGTTCTTGGGTGGGGGTGTGGGGGGAGATGTAATGTTGTTAAAGAATGGGTGATGTCTTTAAAGATTTGTGGTATTATTTATAAGGATGACATGGTTGCGGCGCGGGAGGAAAACTTGGATAGGTTATTGGAAAGGATCGTGGGGCGTCTAGGTGTTCTGAGACCCCAGCACCTAACTCTTATACAGCGAGTGATAGTCATAAACATTTTATTGTATAGTAAGATTTGACATGTTGCAGCTGTGTTCCCAGTTACAGGGAAAGCGATTGCGGGAATTCTAAGACGGGTGTACAAATTTTTGTGGGGTTCACGTTGTGATTGGTTACGGAGGGAAGTTGTAATGTTACCTGTAAGTCAGGGTGGGTTGGGGTTGATGGATTTGAGACGGAGGGCTAAATGTGTGTTTATTAAATGGGAAGTGTTGCGTGAGGGTGTGAACGCGGGGCAGTTGGGAAGGATACACGACAGGCTGGGTGTGTGGTATCGAGGAATGGAGTTGAGGGAATGCGAAATCATTTTGAGGGCTGTGATGTTGGTTAGGGAACTGAGAAAGGTTCGTATAAGGGTTTTGTGTAGGTTACTTGTAGGTAGGTGCGTTATCCCAGTTGAGGGTTTGTTCCCCATGTATGCATGGAAGAGTATTTGGTTTAGATTTAGTAAAATGAAGTTAAACCCTTGGGTGCATGAGGTGATGTTTCGTTTCCTGCATGGGATCCTTCCATCTGGTAAGATACTACGAAACAGACAGGTTGTAGAGGGTGGGGGGTGTGGTATCTGTGGAGGGGATGAGACTGCGTTCCATGTAGTTTACTTTTGCGAAGGCTAGAGGAGGTTAGGTGCTGGTTAAGTAGGTTGGTACAGAGGGTGGGGGGCCGTGGGGTGTCGATTCTGCGTGCTTTAAGTCTAGATATGGGTGGGTTAGACGATGGTGTCATAAGAGCTTTAGATTATATCATGGTAGATTATATATATATGTCGTGGGTGATGAGGGGGAGAGGGGATAGTGAGGAGAGAAGAAAGGTTCTTGCGGTAACGTTCTATCGTAAGATGTGTCGTAACAGAGATTTGTATGGGAGGAGGTAGGATCAGGTTTTCTCAGAGGGGTATAGAATGCTAACGTTAGGGATTCTCGTAAATCTGTGATTGATAATGAGTGAGTGAAGGGGTTTTCATAGGTTGGAGGGAGTCGGGGTCACAGCGGGCTCGCCTCCTTTGGGGGGGGGGTCGTGAGAGTGTTGTGAATGTGGGTTTGGAAAGGTTTCCTGGTTTTCATTGAGACTTTATGGCAGCCAAGTGTGGATGTAGAGCTCAAGGTCTCGTTATGTTAGATATAACACTTTTCAGAATGTAGGTATAATATAGTAGATTTTTTTATGTATAATTTTGATGTGTATCAGTCTTGTATGACACGATTCTTGAGTAATAAGTTATTTGTGACATGAAGTGTGTTTGTTTGTATTTATGTTACGTGCTGGGTTTTTGCATGATGAGATATACTTAGATACTGTTTTGCTTTGTGCATACAGTGCATCTGATTAATGTGATTTTGTGAAGCTTTTTGTGTGTACGTGTGTGGGTGTGTGTATATATATATCCCTTTCTATTGTATTGAGCCTTTGTCATTGGCCTGTACATTGCAGAGTCACTTGTTTGCACAGAACTGCTTAATGCCTCAAATGACGTAGTGGAAGTTTTAGCAGTAAAGGTCGAGAACCAAAACCTAGTCATTGTGGTAGTCTACAAGCCTCCGGATGCAACATCCCAGCAATTCCAGGAACAGCTGTTAAAAACTGACCACTGTCTGGAAAATCTTCCAGCTCCTGCACCCAACATCTTGCTCCTGGGGGATTTCAACTTAAGGCACCTAAAATGGAGGAATATAGCAAATAATATTGTTGCAGTAATAACACCAGGAGGCAGCTCTGATGAAAACTCACACTCACACGAGCTTTTAAATCTCTGCACAAAATTCAATTTAAACCAGCAAATAATAGAGCCTACTAGACTGGAGAATACACTAGACCTCATATTCACTAACAATGATGATCTGATAAGAAATGTCACCATATCAAAAACAATATACTCAGATCACAACATAATTGAGGTTCAGACATGTATGCGAGGAGCCCCAGACCGACAAAATGAGACTAGTCACGAGGGAGCATTCACCAAATTCAACTTCAATAACAAAAACATAAAGTGGGACCAAGTAAACCAAGTCCTAACCGATATAAGCTGGGAAGATATACTAAGCAACACAGACCCAAACTTATGCCTAGAACAGATTAACTCGGTGGCACTCGATGTATGCACAAGGCTTATTCCTCTAAGAAAAAGGAGGAGTAGATGTAAAATAGAAAGAGACAGGCGCTCCCTTTACAGGCGACGGAAAAGAATAACAGAGCGGCTAAAAGAGGTCAATATATCTGAAATGTGCAGGGAGACACTGGTCAGAGAAATAGCAAGCATCGAACTTAAGCTAAAAGAATCCTTTAGGAGTCAGGAATCGCGGGAAGAACTAAAAGCTATAAATGAAATCGAAAGAAACCCAAAGTATTTCTTCTCCTATGCCAAATCAAAATCGAGAACAACGCCCAGTATTGGGCCCCTACTTAAACAAGATGGGTCCTACACAGATGACAGCAAGGAAATGAGTGAGCTACTCAAGTCCCAATATGACTCAGTTTTTAGCAAGCCGCTAACCAGACTGAGAGTCGAAGATCAAAATGAATTTTTTATGAGAGAGCCACAAAATTTGATTAACACAAGCCTATCCGATGTTATCCTGACGCCAAATGACTTCGAACAGGCGATAAATGACATGCCCATGCACTCTGCCCCAGGGCCAGACTCATGGAACTCTGTGTTCATCAAGAACTGCAAGAAGCCCCTATCACGAGCCTTTTCCATCCTATGGAGAGGGAGCATGGACAAGGGGGTCGTCCCTCAGTTACTAAAAACAACAGACATAGCCCCACTCCACAAAGGGGGCAGTAAAGCAACAGCAAAGAACTACAGACCAATAGCACTAACATCCCATATCATAAAAATCTTTGAAAGGGTCCTAAGAAGCAAGATCACCACCCATCTAGAAACCCATCAGTTACACAACCCAGGGCAACATGGGTTTAGAACAGGTCGCTCCTGTCTGTCTCAACTACTGGATCACTACGACAAGGTCCTAAATGCACTAGAAGACAAAAAGAATGCAGATGTAATATATACAGACTTTGCAAAAGCCTTCGACAAGTGTGACCATGGCGTAATAGCGCACAAAATGCGCGCTAAAGGAATAACAGGAAAAGTTGGTCGATGGATCTATAATTTCCTCACTAACAGAACACAGAGAGTAGTCGTCAACAGAGTAAAGTCCGAGGCAGCTACGGTGAAAAGCTCTGTTCCACAAGGCACAGTACTAGCTCCCATCTTGTTCCTCATCCTCATATCCGACATAGACAAGGATGTCAGCCACAGCACCGTGTCTTCCTTTGCAGATGACACCCGAATCTGCATGACAGTGTCTTCCATTGCAGACACTGCAAGGCTCCAGGCGGACATCAACCAAATCTTTCAGTGGGCTGCAGAAAACAATATGAAGTTCAACGATGAGAAATTTCAATTACTCAGATATGGTAAACATGAGGAAATTAAATCTTCATCAGAGTACAAAACAAATTCTGGCCACAAAATAGAGCGAAACACCAACGTCAAAGACCTGGGAGTGATTATGTCGGAGGATCTCACCTTCAAGGACCATAACATTGTATCAATCACATCTGCTAGAAAAATGACAGGATGGATAATGAGAACCTTCAAAACTAGGGAGGCCAAGCCCATGATGACACTCTTCAGGTCACTTGTTCTATCTAGGCTGGAATATTGCTGCACTCTAACAGCACCTTTCAAGGCAGGTGAAATTGCCGACCTAGAAAATGTACAGAGAACTTTCACGGCGCGCATAACGGAGATAAAACACCTCAATTACTGGGAGCGCTTGAGGTTTCTAAACCTGTATTCCCTGGAACGCAGGAGGGAGAGATACATGATTATATACACCTGGAAAATCCTAGAGGGACTAGTACCGAACTTGCACACGAAAATCACTCACTACGAAAGCAAAAGACTTGGCAGACGATGCACCATCCCCCCAATGAAAAGCAGGGGTGTCACTAGCACGTTAAGAGACCATACAATAAGTGTCAGGGGCCCGAGACTGTTCAACTGCCTCCCAGCACACATAAGGGGGATTACCAACAGACCCCTGGCAGTCTTCAAGCTGGCACTGGACAAGCACCTAAAGTCAGTTCCGGATCAGCCGGGCTGTGGCTCGTACGTTGGTTTGCGTGCAGCCAGCAGCAACAGCCTGGTTGATCAGGCGCTGATCCACCAGGAGGCCTGGTCACAGACCGGGCCGCGGGGGCGTTGACCCCCGAAACTCTCTCCAGGTAAACTCCAGGTCAGACGTTATGTAATACTTTATATATGTATGATTCGATTCTTTTTAAAGTTTATAATTATGGTCTGTACCCTGGTACCGGTTTGGTGTCAATGCTAAGTTCTTGATGTTAAGTTTTAGTCTGTATGGTATACAGACATATCTAGACGGTTTATGTTTTTTCGTATGTTGGTATATGTGAAGCTGTATTGTTAGGGATACGTATGTAGATGTTCTAGTAAGATTATGATGTTAGGTTTTGGTTTTTTGATTAATGCGAAGGATGGGATTTAACTGATATAACTTCTTTGTATATTTTATGTTCAAGTGTATTGAGCCTTTGTCAGATGTCATGTTATATGTACAATTTATATATATGCAAGGTTTTGCATCAATGAATGTGTATATATGTCAATTCATGACCCTGTGACAGTATTTTTTTTAGCTATGTTCTTGCCGTAAGTTCTTATTGTATGTTTGGCAGCAATATCTTGCGAGCATATAGGTGCAATCCGTTAGTCAGTTAATTTGATTGAGATCCATACTGTTTCTTTATTTTGATGTTAAACTGTATTGGTTTTAAATAAAATATAAAAAAAAATATAGTTAAAGAAAAATATACATAAACTAGGTATGATAGATGTGGGTTTTTCTATAAATTTCCTGAAATTAGTGTGTAAAATACAATAGGGTTTATAAAACATAGTGTAATAATAATTAAATAATGTACATACATAACGTAGTGTAAATGTAGTCTTGATGTGACTTTTGGAAAAGTTTTGAGTCACAAAGGAACCAACACACAGGTCGGCATCGAAATATGGCGTAGTGTAAATAGACAGGAGAGAATAAGAGAGAAAATATTGTGTAATCGAGGACGAAAATGAGTGTATCGGCGATAAAGGACGACTATAAAATAATTTAAGGACGTGGGCATCTACAATCATGCATATCAAGGCTAACTGCTACAGTAAAACGGATAAATGGCATATAAAGAGACGCGCCTTAGTCTACTTGCGACACTCCACGTATGTAAACTTCCCAGTTCTACTGTTGATTACTATGTTAGCTAACTTCTAGTATCTATGTGTTAGGGAAGTATTAAGATTTATAACCCAAGAAATATGTGGGTAAATGAGTTTTTTTTAAATATGTGTAATTTCTCTGCTATATAAAATTACTGTACGTCATTTATACACATCAACTCGTCATTCTATTATAATGTGAATACTATTTTGTGGACCAAACCACTAATTATTAAGGACAAGTCATTAATATTCCATATAAGTAAGTTTACTCAGGTATACACAAATACAGTCAGGTATACACATACAGTCAGGTATACACAAACAGTCAGGTATACACAAATACGTACAGTCTAGTAGCGATCAGTGAAGAGGTGGGGCCAGGAGCTGAGTCTCGACCCCTGCAACCACAATTAGGTGAGTATAGTTACAAAGATTGTCATACGTTGGTTTGCGTGCAGCCAGCAGTAACAGCCTGGTTGATCAGGCTCTGATCCACCAGGAGGCCTGGTCACAGACCGGGCCGCGGGGGGCGTTGACTCCCGGAACTCTCTCCAGGTAAACTCCAGGTACATAGCATATGTGTAAAGTACCTAGGATAACCCAAAAAAGTCAGTGTTACTGGTTTTAAACTGTAATAATTTTTATAATATATTAGGTCCAACCTATATGAGGAGTGTGTGGGTATCGAAGGGGAGCATTGTAGCCACCTAGTGTCCCCAGAAATCCCATCTAGCTCCGAGGTACAACTAATAGTATCACTAAGTGTTATGTTTATTATAGTTGTACCTGTCTCAAATTATGTACGTGTGATGTGCCTGTAAACTTCATACACATAATTTCTCGCAATAGATGATTTGATTCAAGATAAACTTTAAAAATAAAGTGTTAAATTGGTTATTTAATTTTGATGCAAAATTTAAAGTAATATCTTAAGTATTTGCATAACAACCACTTTTTCTTGTGAAGCCGAATGTTCAGTTAATAATATAATAGTTAGTTATCGAAATAAAACGTTTTCTATGGACATTGTTCATAATTAGTTTTCTTCATCACTTTTATGGGTAAACTAAAACGAAATAAATGTACACGCCTATGCATGTTTAATGGACATCTGAGGTGGCCAAGGCCGGGTCACCAACTGGAAAACACCCGGGCGCGGACTGGGACAACACCGGTGAACCTACTACTGTACTGGACTTATAGCCCTTGGTTATGCAGAGTATTTCTCGCAACTTAGGTTAATTTTGTCCCCAGGGTGCGACCCACACCAGTCGATTAACACCCAGGTACCTACTTACTGCTAGGTGACCAGGGGCAGCAGGTGTCTTAGATAAACACGCTCACATGTTTCCACCAGTACTGGGGATCAAACCACGGATATATTTAGAAGAAGCGCTAAACTAGCTGAGTGGTTACTACTCTTATGGTTATAATATCAACTTTTCCTACTCACCAGTAAATTTGAAAGAGAAAAATTATTTAATGCTTTCGCTGGCCATTGGGCAAATAATTCAATGGCTTATCCTGGGTAATTTACACATATGTTACAATGTATGATAATTTGTGTAACTGTATTTATATGTACCCCTGGCTGTCTTTAAGAAGGCACTGGACAGGAACCTAAAGTCAGTACCTGACCAACCGGGCTGTGGTTCGTACGTCGGCTTGCGTGCGGCCACTAGTAACAACCTGGTTGATCATACCATGAGGCCTTGTCTTAGACCGAGCCGCGGGGGCGTTGACCCCCGAAACCCTCTCCAGGTGTCTCATTGCACATATAATCAACTAATATTACTGATTACTATTTTGTGGAGAAAATAAGAACATAAGAAAGAAGGAACACTGCAGCAGACCTACTGGCCCATGCGAGGCAGGTCCAAGTCTCCTACCTGACAACTGACCTAGTAGCACAAGCTAATCAGGACCAACTCACACCCACTCATGTATTTATCTAACCTATTTTTAAAACTACACAACGTTTTAGCCTCAATAACTGTACTTGGGAGTTTGTTCCACTCATCCACAACTCTATTACCAAACTAGTGCTTTCCTATATCCTTGTGGCCCGGTGGTCTGGTGGCTAAAGCTCCCGCTTCACACACGGAGGGCCCGGGTTCGATTCCCGGCGGGTGGAAATTCCGACACGTTTCCTTACACCTATTGTCCTGTTCACCTAGCAGCAAATAGGTACCTGGGTGTTAGTCGACTGGTGTGGGTCGCATCCTGGGGGACAAGATTAAGGACCCCAATGGAAATAAGTTAGACAGTCCTCGATGACGAACTGACTTTCTTGGGTTATCCTGGGTGGCTAACCCTCCGGGGTTAAAAATCCGAACGAAATCTTATCTTATCTTATCTTCCTGAATCTGAATTTTTCCAACTTAAAACCATTGCTACGAGTCCTGTCTAGACTAGATATTTTCAGCACGTTATTTACATCCCCTTTATTTATTCCTGTCTTCCATTTATACACCTCAATCATATCCCCCCTAATTCTACGCCTTTCTATAGAGTGCAGATTCAGGGACCTCAGTCTATCCTAATAGGGAAGATTTCTGATACATGGGATCAACTTTGTCATCCTCCTTTGTATGTTTTCCAGAGCATTTATATCCATTCTATAATACGGTGACCAAAACTGTGCAGCATAATCTAAATGAGGTCTAACCAAGGATATATAGAGTTGAAGAACAACCTGAAGACTCCTATTATTTATACTTCTTGATATGAAGCCAAGGATTCTGTTAGCTTTATTGCGAATACTTATGCACTGTTGTCTTGGTTTCAGATTACTGCTTACCAGGACTCCTAAACCTTTTTCGCAATCCGTAATATTAAGATCGACATTATTTAGTTTATATGTGGTATCGGTATTTTCCTGTCCAACATTTAGAACTTTGCATTTGTCTATATTAAACTGCATCTGCCACTTCTCCGAACACTGCATAGTCTATTCAAATCTTCCTGGAGTTCTCTAATGTCCTCGTCAGAATGAATTCGACGGCCTATTTTGGTGTCATCGGCAAACTTGCTTATGTCGCTCTTTATGCCCTCATCAATGTCTTTTATGTAGATTGTGAACAACAGGGGGCCCAACACTGACCCCTGTGGAACACCGCTCATGACGCTTCCCCACTCTGATTTCTCCCCATTTATGAAAACTCTGCTGCCTATTTGTCAACCATGCCTCTATCCAGGAAAAAATTTCTCCTATTCCATGTGCCTTAATTTTCCTCAATAGTCTCTGATGTGGGACCCTGTCAAAAGCCTTACTGAAGTCCATATACACAATATCATATTCATTACCATGATCTACCTACTCAAATACCTTAGTGAAAAAAGTTAATAAATTCGTAAGGCAGGAACGCCCTTTTGTAAAACCATGCTGAGATTCGTTGATTAATTTGTGCTTTTCAAGGTGGCTACGAACTGCCTCGGCAATTATTGATTCCATAAATTTTCCCACTATGGAGGTTAGGCTTATTGGTTTATAGTTCGAAACTAAGGACCTGTCACCTGCTTTGAAAATAGGTATCACATTTGCCATTTTCCACTTATCTGGCACCATGCCAGTCTGTAGTGATGTATTGAAAAGATTAGCCAGAGGTTTGCTAAGCTCCTCTTTACATTCCTTTAGAACCCTTGCATACAGTTCATCAGGGCCTGGGGATTTGTTAGGTTTTAATTTATCAATTTGCCTAAGAACCATGTCACTTGTGACCCTAATCGTGCATAGTTTATTATCATCCTGTTCTACATAATTTATTATTTCTGGAATATCGCTAGTATCTTCCTGAGTAAAAACTGAGAGGAAGTATGTGTTAAAATTTCTACACATTTCCTTATCACTGTCTGTGAGCTGACCCGAGTAACTTTTGAGTGGGCCTATCTTGTCCCTGATCTTACTTCTGTACACCTGAAAGAATCCTTTTGGGTTAGTCTTCGACTCTCTTGCAACTTTAGCCTCATAATCACTTTTTGCTTTTCTTATTCCCTTTTTTATTTCTCTCTTTAACTGATTATATTGATTTCTTAATTGCACCTCTCCTCTTTTGATTTGCCTATATATACCTCTCTTTTGACCAATGAGATGTTTTAATCTATTGTTCATCCATTTAGGATCATTTTTGCTTGATCTGATTTCCTTATTTGGAATGTAGGTTGTCTGAGCAGCTAGAACTATGCCCTGGAAAACGTCATATCGGCAATCATCACCACCTACCTGACCCATAGTCAGGTCATTCCAGTTCAGCCCACCCAAGTATAATTATCTTTATTTTACAAATACATACAATTAAGAAAGGTAGGAATTTGTTTGAATTTTTAACCCTGGAGGGTTAGCCACCCAGATTAACACAAGAACGTCAGTGCATCATTGAGGACTGTCTGTCTTATTTCCATTGTGGTCCTTCAATCTTGCCCCCCAGGATGCGACCCACACCACTCCATTAACACCCAGTCGACTAGGTATTAGTGGACTTGTTTGCTAAGTGAACATGGACAACATTTGTAAGGAAATATGCCCAGTATTTCTAATATCCTGATGAATTTATGAATATTGTAAACTTTATGCAGAGCATCAAGGGGTCATCTATATCATTAAGGTCATTGTCCTCATCGCTTTCGGGCCGTGTGGATGGGCTGCGCTAAAAGCTCCTGCTTTCTCTGTTGCGCAACTTCCTGTTTTTACCAAGATGGCTGCCAGCTACCGCAGGAGGAGCAACACCGTGTGTGTTGACCTTGTTAAAGGGACAATTTATCTGATGAATGCCTCTGTTTTATTACCAACGATTATACGGGACATGTTTGGCATTGACAATGAAGAACTACATGGAATAGCGCTTAATGGTTCTTCAAGAATCTTCGTAAAGTTCTGCACAGTGGAAGCGTATGAAAGGACGGTGACTCAGTACCAGGAGAAGAGCATCACCGTATCATCTGGACTGGAGGTACGCCTGCGGGATGCCTCAAAGTACTACACCTGGGTGAGGATCCGCAACGTTCCTTTTGAGGCAGATGATGTGGATATCAGGGAGATTTTTCAACGATATGGTGAGGTGCATGCTATAACTTGAGGCCGATGGATGGATGGAATCTATGCAGGGTTGCCTGCTGGATCTTACACCGTCAAGATGACACTGAGAAGACCTATTCCCTCGTATGTTGTCCTAGAGGATTTTAGGACACAGATGTATGTGACCTACGTGGGACAGCGCAAGACGTGTCGCCTGTGCGGCACTTTTGATCACATTGCGGCTGGGTGTGGTAAAGCAGCAGTGCCGCGGCCTTGGGAACGGCAAGTAATCACAGAGTCTCTGGCGGCACCTCTGCCTAAGACTATGAGTGCAGTAGGCAAAGGTAATTGGGCGGACGAAGTGGAGGGCGTGGAAGAGAATTGTGTGAAGCTACCAGTGGCTTCGGATGCTCCCCCGCAGACAGACCCGGGTGTTGAGCAGCAGCCTGTCGGGGTGGGAGAGGCTGGTGACTTAAAGGAGTTATCTACGCCCCTACAGGAGATGATTAAGTCTTTCCTGGACGTGCCTGCGGAGGAGAACCCATCTACAGACAGGAGAATTCTGATGGTTGAGAAGGACTTGATTGAGCAGATTCCAGGGCCTCTGGGGTCAGAGTCTGGCATGTTGCAGTTGCTACAGGTGGAAGCTGAGGTGCACAAGGGGAGTGGAAATACTGATATGGAGTTTGAGGGTACATCTAGAAAGAGAGCTGGAGGCTCGTCGGATGAGGAGATTATAACACCAGCTCAGCGTTCAGGGAAGAAGACGTGGGCGGGAGTGATTAAGAAGGGGCAGGGCAGTGCACAGGGGAGGAGGGGGTCCAGGTGGGAAAGAGTGCATGGGAAAAGACAGAAGCAGCAAAAAGTGTGACAGACAGGACACAGAGACATAGAGGAAAGCCACCCTTTCTGAATCTTTAAGTGTCTAACTATAAACGCGAATGTCCTTAGAGCTGACGGTATGGTTGGAGGATGTTTTGCGGCGTTTTAACATTGATGTGTGTTTTATTCAAGAACACAATTTTAAGTGTGGCAAAGAGTTGAGGCTGAACGGTTTTAGGATGTATGCTGGTAGTTCAGGGAAATTAAAGGGTGGGGTGGCAGTGGCAGTGAGGGAGTCCAGCCCATTCCATGTGCTCATGTGGGAAGAGGGTGGGGAGGGGAGGGTGGTGAGGGTGGAGGGGATATGGGGCAAGATTAGAATATGTTTTCTGGGGATATATATGCCAGCAGATAGTAACATACGGGTAAAGGTGAATTTTGTAAGGGAGGTTTTGCTTTTCTACATGCGGGGTTTACCCATGGTTTCTGTAATAGGTGGGGATTGGAACTGTGTAATCAGGAATAAGGATGTGGAGCTGAGAGGGGTGGGGTGTGTGCTTGGGGTATTGAGGGATTTGTTGAGGGATGCAGGGGTTTATGACATAGTCAGGGGCGATGGGTGGAGAGTAGACCACATGTTTATATGGAGGGGTTATGCTGCCAGGTTGGATCGCATATATATAACTCGAGATAGAACAGTAGAACGTGTAATGACGATTTAGGTTTTTCGGACCATCGTGCTGTTTTGGCAGATATGGCATGGGAAGGGATGGTTCTTAGGTATGTGGGTTATTGGAAAATGAATGTGAGGCTACTTCAGGGGGAGGGGAAGGGGTTGTTTTTTAGGGAATGGTGGAGGCAACTCTGGGAGGGTTGCAACAAAGAGGAGGATGTCTTGGAATGGTGGGAGAAGCACGCTAAATTGCAGATTAAGAAGTATTATCAGCATAGAGGACGGGATGAGGCGAGGTGGAGGTTTGGCTTACAGAAATATTTTGAGGGGCAGCTCAATGATTGTTATAAAGGGGGAGGGGGGCTAGACATGGAGAAATAGAGGTTTTAAGGGGAAGATTGAGGGATATACAAAATTCTCGTTTTGATGCGATACGTGTGAGTGAAGGTTTAGAGGAGGTTCTATGGGGTGACAAACCGTCAGGATGTGTTTTGAGGAGATTTAGGAATAGGCAACAGATGACCACGATTATGGAATTAGAGGTGTGTAAAGGGGTGGGGGGATATAGGGTGGGGCAGGTACTTAGTACCACCAATGGAATGAGCAATTATGCTGATTATTGGTTTAGGGAAAATTTTAAGCAGGGGGAGGGAGGGAGGGAGAGATTCTAAGAGGAATTCAGGGTATTTTAGGGGAGGAGAGAGCGGTAATAGAGGGTAGGATCAGTGAGGAGGAGGTGGAGGAGGCGGTAATGGGCTTGAGTAGGGGAAAAGCCCCGGGCATTGATGGAATTCCTAATGATTTCTATATTACACATTGGGATTGTATGAAGGAATGTCTGGTCTCGTTGTTTAACTGTATGAAGGAAAGGGGAGTGTTGGGGGAATCGCAGGGCATGGGGGTAGTTGTTTTGGTCTATAAGGGAGGGGGGGAAGACCTTGGGTGCTTTTAGGGTGATCTCCCTCATGTGTGCTGATTATAAAGTTTTTGCGAAGGTTTTAGGTAATCGTATGAAAAAGGTGCTTGACCGAGTCCTACATAGAGGACAGTGAACTGGTGACATTTGGTTAAGAGACAGGGGCTTTATGACTTTAGACGTCAGGTACAGACTTGAGCATGAAAGGGAACGTGAGTTTGTGTTTTTTAATACAGATAGCATGGGGTCAGGGGA
Organism: Cherax quadricarinatus; assembly: GCF_038502225.1. NCBI lineage: Eukaryota > Metazoa > Arthropoda > Malacostraca > Decapoda > Parastacidae > Cherax > Cherax quadricarinatus. The sequence continues at coordinate 54,875,550 of NC_091292.1, forward strand.
TGGCAGGGGGTGGCTTTCTGAAGTGTCTTTTGCCAGGATGGTTTTAGTTAGTTAGTTAAAGATTAGCCGGTATTCTCCCGGCCCGGGCCTTGTCCAAGTGGTGGCCCGGCCTTGGCTCCCTCTGTAGGGAGTGTCTGAGACCTAAGTCTCCCATGGGAGGAGGTACAAGCACCTCCTCATCTTTGGGACCAACTGTCCCCAGGCCTAGCCACAAGCTAGGCCTCTCTGGTCTGCCATCCCCACCCCAAGGGGGCAAATGGGAATGACAGTCTTATGAGCTAAAGGCTCGGGCTCAGGCACCTACCCTACCCTAGAAGGGTTAGGCATGGTGTCGATCAGGGTGGTTTTGTTAATGATTGAGGTAGTACTGCCCTGTACATATTTTATTAGGAGCCATAAGTTATATTATGTAACTTAGTGCGTGACAGAGTAAGTCTGATATTGCTCTGGAACATTGTTAATAAATATATATATCTTGTTGAACATGATAATACATAAAAATGGGAATATGTATTAGTGTGTGACTTCCAATTTCTAGTGTAGTTACCATATTAGTTGGTACCCTTCACTTTGTCAAATAATTACTATCTGTATTGTTATAAGTTTTATTTATGTTAGTTCTTATTTTCTACGTTTTAAGTAAACAAATATGCTGAATGTTGAAGACAGAGTAAAACAACTGAAGATAAATCATGTTTATAAAATTGCTCACAAACAATGTCCAGAATATCTTGCTGTCAATTTTGTCAAGGTTGGGAACCAAAGCAATCATAGTACTAGGGGGAGGGAGCACAACTTTGTAGTACCCACAGTCATTGGCCAGGCGTCAAACACCTTTTATTGTACAGCAATAAAGGAATGAAACAGACTACCCGCACATGTCAAAGCCAGTCATAGCATGAACCAGTTCAAGAAGAGTGCCAAAAGGTGTCTGGTGATTGTAGCTACAGAAAGGGAGGGGAATGATTTTCTATTTTTTAGCTAACATACGTGTAAATTTTACCTTATTCCTAGTAATGACCCTCGTATTGTAGACAGTCTTAATGACCCTCGTGTAGTAGATAGTCTTTTTAGTATAATAATAAGATGTTGTCTTCATTGTAGAATAATAAGAAAATATTATAACCTTTATATTATAATAATAAGGTAAAAGGACCCCAATGGAAATAAGTCACTGTCTGACTTTTTTGGGTTATCCTAGGTTCTCTACACATATGCTGCTATGTATGATAATTCTATGTAACTGTATTTGTGTATACCTGAATAAACTTACTTACTTAAATGTAAGATGTTGTGACGTCTAGTGCAAGTGGCATTTATCTTGCACTGGGGAAAAGGGGAAGTGTAATTTAATTATGATTGGATCATAACGATATGTCATAGAATGTATGTACACTGTATTTAGAAGACGGGAAGGATTGTGAGGATTGTCAATATATGTATTAATTTTTATGTAAATTTCATGGAATTCAGCGTAATAGCAATGTACACCTATTAGTCGGATGATAAGTATTGATATTTTTATGCTTATTGTAATATAATTTTGATTGATGAAATGTGTAATCTGGTATTTAGCTTTGGAGTAAAGAGATAAAAAGCATAGGGGATGGGGGAGATTTTGTGTCAGCACAAAGATGAACCAGCAGTGTGTATTTAGAAAATGGAAAATTTTTATTTTTCTGTGGCAGAGTCGATAAGGGGTTCTTATATTCTTTTAATTTATTGTATTCTAATGTATTTTTAAATTCAATGACTGATGGTGGTTATGAGTGGTGACGGCAGACACAGTTACTAAGCATGTGGGGGGGGGGGGGGTTGAAGTGTCAGCGGTAGTGTATTAAACCCACCACCGTGCACCATATTGATTGTTATCATGGGGTATATGAGGATTAGGATGTGGAATGGTTTCAATAGTGGATGTGTGCTATCTTGTTCAGACATTCCTTGTATTATAGTCAGCCTTTTAGATGGCTGGATTGTGTTTATACATGTTGTCAATGAAGTCCTTAATGCTCTTATAAATGTATAAGAGATTTGTCAATGAGTATATTAAGGTGAAAGTGGTATGTTTTCAATGGGGGGGGGGGGAGTGTAAGCATTACTAGGTAGGACTATCGTTTATTATAAGACCATCTTTTCACGTGAAGCACAGTACATAAAAGCAGTGTTTGATTGGAGTGCAGCCAGTTCTGATGTCATTATATAAGTGCTTCTTCGGTAATTGTGTAGTCACTGCAGATTATTGTTTCACTGCCTGTATCTTCCTACATATTGATTATGTACCCATATATTTTGTACCTGAGTTTTAAATAAAATATAAAAAAAAATATCATTAAGACCTGGGGTCAAGAGTCACTTCTACTGTCGCCTGACTCCTGGGTTAAAAAAAAATTGATAAAAGTTTGTAATTTTTGACATTGTCAGGGGGCAATAGGGCAAATTTCACTTGAGTTTCAGTAAGTACACGTAAGTGACTTTGACTTTTTGGAGTTATCCTAGGTTCTCTACACATATGCTGCTATGTATGATAATCTATGTAACTGTATTTGTGTATACCAGAATAAACTTATATCCTGAGTTAGAAGCCCAGAATAACGTAGTCAGTGTGGCTTATTTCCATCTTGCTTCTCTTACTCAGGATACCCTCAAGGAAGGTTACTTGATGTTGGTGAGGGACTCTTGATTTAGGGAATTGGATCTGTGCTCCAGTTCTCCGAATTAAGCCTGAATGCCTTCCACATATTCCCCCCCAGGCGCTGTATAATCCTCCGGGTTTAGCGCTTCCCCCTTGATTATAATAATAATAATCTTACTCAGGATGCGACTCATAACATTTCATTATTAAAAATTTATGAAAGTTAATGTGAAAATGTACAGTTGAATATTGCTGTGAACAATGCATAAAAGATTCTGTAATGTGTAGTTCATATACCAAACTGTTATGATTATTTGACCATCGAAATAAAATAATTGTAAATCTTAAAATGCCTTTCTTGCGTGGAGATTGTATCCGATATGTTGCCTCAGCGAGATGACGTTGGTATCGAGAGGACGAGTTGAACTTTAACTCTGGTTTCCCTTCAAAACGAATAAATCTTTCGCCTTTTACTAAAGATTTCCGTGGAGGGGAACAACTCAATGAGTCTTAACTAATTTTTACTTGGCCCATTAAATTGGGCCTTATAAAATTGTCTTTACCTTTTAAGCTAGAAATGCATTAGCCAATTTCAAAGGTTGTTATATGGTTTCTTGTATTACATGTAAACCACACAACCAAATTTCTGTAAACTAAGCATTATAATCCTTATAGAGAATAAACTTTGAATTGAATTGTAAATTTAACATTAAATGGGTATAATTAGAACCATAATTTATAAAAGGGTGGACTGGTAAGCCAGCGGAAGTCTTCGGTCAGATGACCAAAAGCTCCAACGGAGGGTCATCATCTAAGAATATATGCAAGTCTTGTAAAAATCAAAGGACTTCAAACACCAAGCAACTACTGGGGTCAAACAAGGTTAATTATTACTGGGAATGCTTTCAGCTGGAACAAAATAATTTGTAAAATTATAGAAAAAACCTAATTATAGATAATAATTGGAAAGATTCATTCTGTGCGATCATTATTTTTTTCGGTAAATTACCTAAGCGAGGCAAGAAAATTTTCCAGAATATAGGTTACGGTATATACGCAATTCTATGTATATTTCAATGAATATGTCTTTCTTGATTAAAGTTCACTGAGAGCAACAGTTTATGTGCACCTTCGAGTTTACTTTGATCCCAGTACACCGACATATGGCTTTTTTATTTTATTGAGAACATCTTGTACAAACAGATATAATATATAGAATAAACATATAGAGAACAATAGGTACATACGGAAAATATCACACATACACATAGCTGTACACAGGAGAAGAACCCTATCACAGAAAACGATAAACTCACAATCACAACACCCAACGCCACAGATCCAATAACCCTAACTCCCCCTGACATTCCGGTGCATTACCACCTCCCTACTCAGCCAGTCACACCCAGATCCCCATATAAATCGGAACACTCTCTTGAAGATTCTCGCAACTCCTTGCCCTGTTCATTCGCTGCCTGACCACGGTAGAGTGCGGTTGTGTTCTGCACCCCTCTGCTGTTTTCAGGCGAGCTACCTTGTACCAACATGGCGCTGAGTGTGAGGAGGCACGTAAATACCATTGGTATTGAGCTGCTTCGTGGGGCGATTTCACCCTCTTCAGCGCAGGTATTACTCCCAACAATCATTAGGGAGACCTATGGAATCCAGGACGATGAGGTGTATGGTGTAGCCCTGAATGGGGCTTACAGAATCTTTGTCAAACTGAATTCCACGTCCGTGCACGAGTCTTTGGTGACGAGATTCCATGACGTGAGTCTTGACGCTACTCCAGCTGTGAAGGTGCGTTTGATTAGTAAGTAAGTAAGTTTATTCAGGTATACACAAATACAGTTACATAGAATTATCATATATAGCAGCATATGTGTAGAGAACCTAGGATAACCCAAAAAAGTTAAGATTCGTAATGTCCCATTTGAGGCAGATGAGGCTGACATCAGGAATGTTTTTGAGGCATATGGGACCGTACATCTGGCACAACAGGGCAAGTGGACGGCAGGTGCTTACATGGGCCGTCTGGAGGGAACCTTTTCCCAGAAGATGACTCTGAGACATCCCATACCATCTTACGTCGTGTTGGAGGACTTCAGGACGCAAGTTATGGTATTGTATGCCGGACAGAGACGTATGTGCAGAATATGTGGGGCATACGACCATATGGCGGCAGCGTGTGTGAAGCTGAGGAGGGCGCCTGCACAAACTGGTGAAGCACCAGTTACCAGCATGATAGCTGTTGTTGAGAGCCCCATGCGAAAGCAAGGGCTTGGGCACTTGTGGAGTGAAGAGGTGGAGGATTCCAAAGAGGAGAATGGCGTGTGTGAGGTAAGCTGTGACATAAAAGGATCTGTTACTAGGCAAGGGAAAAGTACAGAAGTGCAAGTGCAGGAGGAGGTGCAGGCTCTAGAGGAAGAGCTTCAGGAAGTGTTAAGGACATTGACGCCACCTGCAGAGGATGTTCCTGAGCTGGTGAGAGGCACGGCATTGCCTGTAGAGGAATGTAATGATAAAAACCATAGCAGGGTTGACGGGCCAACTAGTAAGCATGAGTTGTCGCCGTGTGCTGTGGAACGAGGCGTGGTGGAGGTTAAGGTACATCGTGAGGGAACCTCATTAGATAATATGGATGTGGAGGGCATCACGAGGAAGAGAGCGGCGGCGTCAGACTCAGATGATGTCCTGACGCCGGCGCAGAGGTCTGAGAGGAAGGAAGAGCACTGTCGAGGTAGTCACGATAAGAGGCATCGCAAAAAAGGGGGGGGGTTGATGGTGTGAAGCCTTGTGCTGGCTCTGGGGCAGGAGGCCCTGGGATGAATGAAGAGAGGAGGAAGGGTTGGAAACTATAAAGAGGCCTTAGGTGTATGACTGTGAACGTAAATGGACTGTGTAATAGTGTGAAGAGGGAATGGTTTCGAATGTTTCTGTATAAATATAGGGTGGATGTAGTGTTCCTACAAGAACACAATTTCAAGGAGGGAAGAGTGCTCGAGGTGGAGGGGTTTCGGGTCATGACTCTGCCATCTGTACGTCTGAAAGGTGGTGTGGGTATATTGATCAGGGAGGCGAGCCCGTTTGTGTTGCTAAGAAGTGAGGGGGGAGGGGGGGAAGAGTATTGCATGTGGATGGGTGGTGGGTGGGGCAGAGGGTATCCTTTGTAAGTGTGTATGCACCAGCAGAAAATGATGTGAGGGTCAAAAGGGATTTTGTATGTGAAGAACTAGTTTTCTTCTTACGTGGTTTACCTGCGGTGGCCACCGTTGGTGGGGACTGGAATTGCATTATTAGGAGGGCTGACATGGAACCAAAAGGGGCGGGGCACGTGTCGGCGGCCTTGCGAGATCTTTTGAGGGATATGCAGTTGCGGGATGTGGTTGGAGGAGGGGCGTGGGAGGTACAGCACACTTTTGTAAGATGGGGTTACGCTGCTAGGTTGGATAGGCTGTATATATCTCAAGGGGTTTGGTTGACATTTTTCCGTACAATAGAAGTAGCTTATTCGGATCATCGGGCGGATCATCATCGGGCGGATCATCAGGAACGTGACGGTAAGCTGTCCAATATACAAAAACAGTTAGAAACAGAAATACAAATAGCTAGAGCTTCATTTAAGGTTATTAATAGAATATTCAAGAGGTTGCAAGTAGAATTGCAGTAAATCAACCATTCAAATCATTATGAAGCTGTGTGTAGTCTGTGATCAGTCAAACAAACGGGCTTCCACATGGATAAATTGTCATTTTTGTGGAAATTGGTGTCACGCTCCTTGTGCAGATATTCAAGAACTAGCTACAAGCAGTATTAAAACAGAGAAGTGTTTTTGGGTATGCCCAAATGAGGAAAATCTGTGGACTAAAATCACAAGGGTATTAAAAGAGGACAACATCAAAGCTGCTTTCATAGAAAACCTGGAAGTTTTCTACAACAGATGGGAACATAAAAAGTCTGGGCTGAATGGTACTGCCCTTGATACTGGCCATGTAGTCACAAACTGTAAGGCTGGTGGTGATGTCCTGGTAGTCAGTAAATGTGGGGCTGATAGTGCTGTCCTGGGAGACAGTAATGGTGAAGCTGGAGGTGCTGTCCTGGGAGACAGAAATGGTGAAGCTGGAGATACTGTCCTGGGAGACAGTAATGGTGAAGCTGGAGATTTTGTCCAGGTAGTCGGGAATTATACGCAGGAAGGAATACATATAAATGACCTCATAGGGGACAGGAGCCATAGTAGGGAAACAAGTGTAGTCAAAGATAAGATAAAACCAATATTGCAAACTAGAAATACTGCAGGAAATAGCAAACAAGAGGACTCCAATAGCAATAGTGAGGATAAATTACCAAAAACAACTGGTGGGAGCTCCATTGTTGGTGCTAGGGAGGATAGAAGTAAGACAGGGAAACATGCACCAACAGGGAATACAGTCACAGAAACCCAAGGCAAGCGGAAACCAAGCCTGTGCACATACTATGCACTTGGTATCTGCTGGCATGGGAAATCTGGAAAAACAGATGGGACATGCAACTATGACCACCCTAGAAAATGCCATGCCCATATGACAACAGGAAAATGCAAACTCCCTTCCTGTAAGCTTTTTCACCCTGAAATGTGTACCTCTTCAGTACAGGAAAGACTGTGCTATAACTTAAATTGCCAGGCATACCATCTAAAGGGGACAAAAAGATACAAAACACCCAGGCCATGGGAAAACCTGGGTAGCCACAGCCACTCAAGAGGGAGAGGTTTTTTAGTGCCAGGAAGGAAAAAAAACTGGCAGGAAATGGCAGAAATCGTACACCAAATCCAGTCATTCCTGGAGTGGAACCACAGTCGATGGCCTCCACTCCAAACCAACAGATACAGATACTAATGCCGGAAAAAAAATCCCCCCCCCCAGTACCAACAATACCACCAGTCCGATAACATTCTTCTTTGCAAATATACAGGGTCTAAAGCCAGCAACAAACAACAAAATACCTTTCATCTGTGGACTGCTTGCAGAGGCAAAGGCAATGTTCGCGGCTTTCACTGAGACCCACATAAAGGATCACTTGGACAACGAAATATGGATCCCAGGTTACAACCTATACAGATGTGACAGAGTGAACAGGCAAAAGGGGGGGGGGGGTTGGCCTGTACATTGCAGAGTCACTTGTTTGCACAGAACTGCTTAATGCCTCAAATGATGTAGTGGAAGTTTTAGCAGTAAAGGTCGAGAACCAAAACCTAGTCATTGTGGTAGTCTACAAGCCTTCGGATGCAACATCCCAGCAATTCCAGGAACAGCTGTTAAAAATTGACCACTGTCTGGAAAATCTTCCAGCTCCTGCACCCAACATCTTGCTCCTGGGGGATTTCAACTTAAGGCACCTAAAATGGAGGAATATAGCAAATAATATTGTTGCAGTAATAACACCAGGAGGCAGCTCTGATGAAAACTCACACTCACACGAGCTTTTAAATCTCTGCACAAAATTCAATTTAAACCAGCAAATAATAGAGCCTACTAGACTGGAGAATACACTAGACCTCATCTTCACTAACAATGATGATCTGATAAGAAATGTCACCATATCAAAAACAATATACTCGGATCACAACAAAATTGAGGTTCAGACATGTATGCGTGGAGCCCCAGACCAACAAAATGAGACTAGTCACGAGGGAGCATTCACCAAATTCAACTTCAATAACAAAAACATAAAGTGGGACCAAGTAAACCAAGTCCTAACCGATATAAGCTGGGAAGATATACTAAGCAACACAGACCCCAACTTATGCCTAGAACAGATTAACTCGGTGGCACTCGATGTATGCACAAGGCTTATTCCTCTAAGAAAAAGGAGGAGTAGATGTAAAATAGAAAGAGACAGGCGCTCCCTTTACAGGCGACGGAAAAGAATAACAGAGCGGCTAAAAGAGGTCAATATATCTGAAATGCGTAGGGAGACACTGGTCAGAGAAATAGCAAGCATCGAACTTAAACTAAAAGAATCCTTTAAGAGTCAGGAATCGCGGGAAGAACTAAAAGCCATAAATGAAATCGAAAGAAACCCAAAGTATTTCTTCTCCTATGCCAAATCAAAATCGAGAACAACGTCCAGTATTGGGCCCCTACTTAAACAAGATGGGTCCTACACAGATGACAGCAAGGAAATGAGTGAGCTACTCAAGTCCCAATATGACTCAGTTTTTAGCAAGCCGCTAACCAGACTGAGAGTCGAAGATCAAAATGAATTTTTTATGAGAGAGCCACAAAATTTGATTAACACAAGCCTATCCGATGTTATCCTGACGCCAAATGACTTCGAACAGGCGATAAATGACATGCCCATGCACTCTGCCCCAGGGCCAGACTCATGGAACTCTGTGTTCATCAAGAACTGCAAGAAGCCCCTATCACGAGCCTTTTCCATCCTATGGAGAGGGAGCATGGACACGGGGGTCGTCCCTCAGTTACTAAAAACAACAGACATAGCCCCACTCCACAAAGGGGGCAGTAAAGCAACAGCAAAGAACTACAGACCAATAGCACTAACATCCCATATCATAAAAATCTTTGAAAGGGTCCTAAGAAGCAAGATCACCACCCATCTAGAAACCCATCAGTTACACAACCCAGGGCAACATGGGTTTAGAACAGGTCGCTCCTGTCTGTCTCAACTACTGGATCACTACGACAAGGTCCTAAATGCACTAGAAGACAAAAAGAATGCAGATGTAATATATAGACTTTGCAAAAGCCTTCGACAAGTGTGACCATGGCGTAATAGCGCACAAAATGCGTGCTAAAGGAATAACAGGAAAAGTCGGTCGATGGATCTATAATTTCCTCACTAACAGAACACAGAGAGTAGTCGTCAACAGAGTAAAGTCCGAGGCAGCTACGGTGAAAAGCTCTGTTCCACAAGGCACAGTACTAGCTCCCATCTTGTTCCTCATCCTCATATCCGACATAGACAAGTATGTCAGCCACAGCACCGTGTCTTCCTTTGCAGATGACACCCGAATCTGCATGACAGTGTCTTCCATTGCAGACACTGCAAGGCTCCAGGCGGACATCAACCAAATCTTTCAGTGGGCTGCAGAAAACAATATGAAGTTCAACGATGAGAAATTTCAATTACTCAGATATGGTAAACATGAGGAAATTAAATCTTCATCAGAGTACAAAACACATTCTGGCCACAAAATAGAGCGAAACACCAACGTCAAAGACCTGGGAGTGATTATGTCGGAGGATCTCACCTTCAAGGACCATAACATTGTATCAATCGCATCTGCTAGAAAAATGACAGGATGGATAATGAGAACCTTCAAAACTAGGGAAGCCAAGCCCATGATGACACTCTTCAGGTCACTTGTTCTATCTAGGCTGGAATATTGCTGCACTCGTCTCTGTCGCTTTCTTGTTGTTGGTTCTGTGTAACTCTGTTCACAGAACATAGTCTAGGCTTAGTGATTTTCGACATTGTACTGAGATTGTGTGTTGCATAGACACTCTGAGAAACTCAGGTCCTGAACTGTAGCTTCTGACCTAATTTGTACTGGTATCTGTGTAATGTCAAAGTAAGGGATTTTTCTAATGCTGAACTTAGATTCAGTAGTATGGGAGTTTTGTGACTTTTGTGGAGGATCTGCAGATGGCCCCTACTAAATGTCATTATATTATCTCCTTGTATGTTAGGTAAGACACATATGCAACAGTTAGGTATCTTTATTTCGAAACGTTTCGCCTACACAGTAGGCTTCTTCAGTCGAGTACAGAAAAGTTGATAGAAGAGACTTGAAGACGATGTAATCAGTCCATCACCCTTAAAGTTTTGAGGTGGTCAGTCCCTCAGTCTGGAGAAGAGCATTGTTCCATAGTCTGAAACAATATGGAGTTGAAGTGACAGCGCCAGGAGGTGAGACGTAGGTCACTAGTAGAACGCAGATGTTGGGAGGTCAGGTCCCTCTCAAATCCAGCCATTCTCACTAGTAGAGGTTGTCGAAGTTGATTTCAGGTCTATACCAAGATACCCTTGTGTTGCAGTGTCTGACAGATTGAACATTAAAATGGTATAAAATACCAACAGGTTGTTAGGTAAGACACATATGCAACAGTTAGGTATCTTTATTTCGAAATGTTTTGCCTACACAGTAGGCAAAACGTTTCGAAATAAAGATACCTAACTGTTGCATATGTGTCTTACCTAACAACCTGTCGGTATTTTATACCATTTTAATATTATCTCCTAGTTCTTGATCTGTGTTGCTGTTGCTTGTTATATTGCTGTTCGGCTTAACAGTTGTTTTAATGTTCAAGCAAGCTGTTCTGAATGCCAAGTTGGTCAAGAAGTTAGTTTATGTGAGGATTTTTAGTCAGTCACTGGTTAAATCTAGTCGAGTCTTGAGACATAGCCGAACTACTTAGAGCACTTACATACACACAAACTTTCTTGTATATATTTGTATTATGTTATTAAATGCTAACAATGTACCAGACGGTACTTAAAAGCCATAAAGATGTGATATGTGCCTTCAGCACATTACTACTGTACACAAGAGAAGTGTAGGAACTTGTATCCTACATTATATTCAGTTTATTACTGTAATTTACTTCGATAATATACGCCTAGACAACTTAATTGTAATAAACTTATTAAATTTCAATTTCTTTAGTTAGTAGCCTACCAGTTGTAATCCTGAAGCAATATTGAATCTTACTAAATTCTAATGGATAATTGGACCAGGATACTGACTACTTGTTACAAAAACCCAGTAACAGGCTGGATGCTAGAAGGGCAGTCCTTTCTAGTATTCACTGGAGATCTCTATGCTTATTATATACCGCATTTTTTGTAACAAATGGGGGCCTGTCCTGGAGGCTCTTGATACAAGGTGTTGGAGAAATTGCCCTGTCTGACACACTAGTAACTCTATGGTCAAATACTTTGAGTACTTTCCTAATCTGAAGACTTTGAGTTTAGTCTTGTACAACATAATACGTTGATGTATGTACTTGGCTGAGTCTCTTGATCCAAGGAGATGGAAATACTGTTTATGAGCCCTAAAATTCCTATTAGGATTATAGTTTCCCATAATCACTCTCTTGTAATGCACTTATTTTCGTGATGTATGTCAAAGTGAAACAGTTAATTGATACTCTGACTTTGTCAGAGTTGAGTACCTTAAAACTTCAGACGTGTTGGCGAGTAGCCAAATGTCTCGGTGTGACGTATAACAAGAATTACACCGCAGAAACTTTCAGAGCATTAAAGATATATTCGCTGCCTGACTGCGGTGGAGCGCGGTTGTGCTCTGCACCCCTTTGCTGTTTTCAGGCGAGCTCTCATAGCAACAACATGGCGCTGAGTGTACGGCGTAGAGTGTATACTGTCGGCGTTGAGCTGCTTCGTGGGGTGATTTCCCCCCCTATGGCACAAGTGTTGCTACCAATGATCATCAGAGAGACGTACGGAATACAAGACGACGAGGTATATGGTCTAGCCCTAAATGGGGCCTACAGGATCTTCCTTAAGTTGAATTCGACGGCTGTGTATGAGTCGTTGGTGACGAAATTCCAGCATGTGAGTCTAGATGCAACCCCAGCTGTAAGAGTGCGTCTCATAGACGTCTCTCACCATTATACGTGGGTGAAGTTGCGCAACGTCCCTTTCGAGGCTGACGAGGCTGACATAAGGAACGTGTTTGAGGCGTATGGTACCGTGCATCTGGCAACCCAAGGCAAGTGGGTGGGAGGTGCATACATGGGCTGTCCGGAGGGTACATTTTCCCTCATAATGACTCCGAGGCATCCGATCCTGTCTTATGTTGTGATGAAGGAGTTCTGGACCCAGATTCTTGTGTCTTATGCTGGGCAGCAATGTACGTGCAGGCTCTGTGGGGAGTACGATCACATGGCGGCGACATGTGTGCAACAGAGGAGGGGGATGGCGCAGACTGGTGGAGCACCAGTTACAGGTGTGGATGCCATCGTGGAGAGTACCACGGGCAAATGAGGAGGTGGCCGTCTGTGGAGTGATATAGTTGAAGAGAGGGCTCTGGTGGCCTGGTGGCTAACGCTCTCGCTTCACACGGTGAGGGCCTGGGTTCGATTCCCAGCCAGAGTAGAAACATTGGACGTGTTTCTTTCCACCTGTTGTCTATGTTCCCCATCAGTAAAATGGGTACCTGGGTGTTAGTCAACTGGTGTGGGTCGCATCCCGGGACACTGACCTAATTTGCCCGAAATGCAGAGCATAACAAGGGAGTTTCTATATAGTAGTATGTCATTGTTGTCAGCTAGGACTATACCTTGTGCATGTACTTGTAGTAAATAAAGATATTATTATTATTATTATTATTATTATTATTATTATTATTATTATTATTGTGGTGAATGATGGGCAAGCCATGAGTTGAGCCAGAAATGGCCACTTTGCCGGTGATGGGAGAGGAAGTGCTAGTGCAGCAGGAGGTGATGGAGCTGGAGGAAGAGCTGGACGAGGTTTTGAAAACTTTAACTCCATCTGGGGAGCATGACGTCCCTGTACGGGAGACCGTCACTGAGTTGCAAGGAGAGAGTGTCGGGACATGCATAGGAAGGAAGGAGGAGATCAGCAGGCACAGAGAGGAGTCACTGTGCTCTGTGCAACATGAAACAGTGGAGGTTGAAGTTCACTGTGAGGAATCCTTGGAAGACAGCATGACGATGGAGGCCGTCACGAGGAAGGGAGCGGCGGCATCAGACTCAGATGACGTCCTGACGCTGGCGCAGAGGTCTGGGAGGAAGGATGAATATTCTCAAGGTAGCCTGGATAAGAGGCATCGAAAGAAGGGGGGCGGGGTGGATGGTGCGAAATCATGCATTGACCCTGGGGCAGGAGGCCCTGGGAAGGATGAGAGTAGGAAGGGTTGGAAATTTTAGGAAGGCCTTAGGTGTATGAATGTGAATGTGAATGGACTGTGTAATAGAGCGAAGAGGGAATGTTTTCGTATGCTCCTATGTAAATATAGAGTGGACGTCGTATTTCTACAGGAGCATAATTTCAGTGAGGGAAGAGTGCTAGAGGTGGTGGGGTTTAAGGTTTTGACTCTGCCATCTGCACATTTGAAAGGTGGTGTGGGTTTATTGATAAAGGAGGTGAGCCTGTATGTGTTGATATGAAGTGAGGGGGGAGGGTGTTGCATGTGGATGGGTGGTGGATGGGGCAGAGGGCAACCTTTGTAAGTGTGTATGCGCTAACTGAAAACGATATGAAAGTAAAGAGGGATTTTGTGTGTGATGATCTAGTTTTCGCCTTACGTAGTTTACCTGCGTTGGCCATCGTTGGTGGGGACTGGAATTGTGTAATTAGGAGGGCTGATGTGGAACCACAAAGGGTGGGGCACATGTTGGCAGCCTTGCAAAATCTCTTGGTGGATGTTCAGTTGAGGGATGTGGTAGGTGGGGAGGCGTGGGAGGTAGAGCATACTTTCATGAGGAGAGGTTGTAAGGCTAGGTTAGATAGGTTGTACATATCTCACGGGGTTTTGTCAAAGTTTGTCTGTACAATAGAAGTAGCTTTTTCAGATCATCAGGCTGTAGTGGCAGAGGTGGAGTGGGAGTCATTAGCTAGAATCTCTAGGGGATACTGGAAGTTAAATACGAGTGTGTTAGAAGATGAGGAGGGGTTGGAGGGTTTTACAGCACTGTGGGAGGGGTTAAGTGAGGAGGTAAAAGGGGTAGAGGATGTGGTGACGTGGTGGGATGGTGTGGCTAATGAACGGATTCGGCATTATTATGTGCAGGAAGGGAAACGGATCAATTCTTTAAAATATGGGCTCATTAACTATTTGGAGGAAAGGTTAAGGGGTTATGTAAGAGGGGCAGTGGAGGGTACCTATCCTATGGATGACATTATGATAATTAAGGGGAGGCTGTGAGAAATCCAGGACAAGAGGTTCCAAGTGGTGAGAGTAATGGCGGGGGTGGAGGAGGTGTTATGGGGAGATAGGCCGTCATTGTGTGTATTGCGTAGGCAAAAACAAGGTCAGCAGGCAACAGCTATTCCATGGTTGGAGGTTCATGAGTCAGTGGGTGGGTATAGGGTGGGTCAGGTTATACAAACTACAGATGGGATGGGGGTGTTTGTGGATAAGTGGTATGAGCAGTATTGGCAAGAGGAAGAGGTAGGAGCTGGGGATTTAGAACAGGTGTGTGGGAGTGTGATATATCAGTTGGGAAACAGTGATAGGGAAGCACTGGGTGGGGAAATAACTGAGGAGGAAATATGGAGAGCTTTAAGTGAAATGCTTAAGGGCAAAGCACCGGAATCGATGGACTACTGGCAGAGTTTTATCAACAGCATTGGGAGCTAATTAGGGAGTTTTTGGTAAGGTTATTAAATTTGATGAAGGAGAGGGGCAAGTTGGGAGAAAAGCAGGCAACAGCTGTAGTAGTCTTGGTACCGAAGGGTAAGGGTAAGGGACAGCATATGCTTAGGGACTACCAGGCAATATCATTGTTATGCGCAGATTATAAGTTGTTTGGTAAGATTTTAGGAAATAGGTTTAAGTGCGTAGTAGGGCGGGTTGTACAAGAGCTCAGTTTGGGTTGCCAGGGAGGTCTATGGGGGAGGGGCATGGGTTACTATGGGATTTCGTGGAAGAAAAAGAGGGGGAAGGGGGGCTTGGTTGCTCTAGACTGGCAAGGAGCATATGATAGAGTGGAGCAAGAAGCATTGAGAGCTATCCTTAGATGACAGGGTTTTGGGGAAGAAATAGTGGGATGGGTAGATGTGTTATATTGTGGGGCAATGGCGAGGGTACAGATTAATGGAAGACTGGGGGGAGGATTGTAATGGGTAGGGGACTTAGGGGTGTCCTATGTCACAGCTTTTGTTTGTGTGCATACAGGACCCCTTTTATAGAATGGTGAAGCAGCAAATGGGCATTAGTGAGGGGGAAGGGAGTGGAGCTGGGAGGGTTTGGCCAGTTCTAATAGGGCATGTAGATGATACTACTGTTCTGGTTAGGGAGGGGATGTCAATGGACGCCTTAGATGGGGTAGTCAACATGTGCGCAGGTGCAACTGGTATGAGAGTGAATTCAGAGAAGTACATGGTCATGGGGTTAGGAGCTTGGGTGGGGAGGGTTGAGTGGGGTAGGGTAGTTGTGACGAAGCAGGTGAATTCATTAAAAATTTGTGGTCTTATCTATGCAGATGATCTGGATGTTGCACATGTGGAAAACTCGGTTAGGTTGATAGACAGGATTCTGGGTCGCTTGGGAGCATTGCAGCCTTATCATTTGACCCTTGTGCAGTGTGCCATTGTTATTAACATCTTATTGTATAGTAAGGTTTGGCACGTGGCAGCCATGTTCCCTTTAACTGGGACAGCAATTGCAAATATACTTAGACAGGTTTTTAAATTCTTGTGGGGTTCAGGCTGTGATTGGCTTAAAAGGGATGTGGTAATGTTACCTGTGCATCAGGGGGGGTTGGGTTTAATGAATTTAAAGCAGAGGGTCAAATGTATCTTCATTAAGAGGTAGGTGATGAGGGAGGGTGTGGGGGGGTTTGGTCAAGATACACAGTAGATTGAAATATATGTATTCTGGGGTAGAGTTGCGTGAGTGTGAAACTATTTTGAGGCCTCTGGTGTTGGTTAGGGATCTGGGGAAGGTAAAAATAGGTAGGCTGTGTAAGATGTTAGTGGGGAGGGTAGTGACACCGGTGGAGGGGATTTTCCCCATGTATGACTGGGGAAGTATATGGGGAAGGTTCAGTAGGTTAAGGTTACAACCCCGTGGGCATGAGGTGATGTATCTTTTTTGCATGGAATTTTACCGTTGGGTGTGGTTTTACAGGATAGATGGGTGGTTGAGGGGGGGATCTGTGGAATATGTGGAGGGGAGGATTCTGCGTTCCATGTAGTGTATTTTTGTGAGGGGATTGGGAGCGTCGGGTCAGTTGAGCAGGGTGCTGCATAGGATAAGGGGTAAAAGCATTTCTGTTCTGTGGGCATTAAGTCTTGACGTGGGGGGTATGGATGAGAGTATTATTAGGGCTGTGGGGTACATTATGGTAGATTATATTTACATATCGTGGGGAATGCGGGGGAAAGGGGTTAGCGAGGTGAAGCGGTGGGTATTAGTGGTTACGCTTTATAAAACATTGTGTCGAAACAGGGATATTTATATGCAGAGGTGGGAAAGGGATTTTCCAGTGGGATACAGAGAACTAACATTAGGGGCTGTGGCATGCAAAGAGTATGTACCCTTTATTCGGTGCATGTACACACCCTCATTTACAGGCTATCTCCCCCAACCAGCGAACCAGGTTGCTAAGAGTTGATGATGGGGCCCCGTCGTTCAACTAGTGACCAGGTTCTAGCCAATAAGAAGATGGTTTTGGCAATCGCAGAGGTTATGTGGGTACCACTCTCCTGTCTGCCCTGGTCATTCCCATTCTAGAGCTGGTTGAAGCACGGTCTGCTATCTTGTGGCTTCTATTTCTGCCTTGCTTACTGTGGAGTGCACTATACTTATCACTGTACATAGTGTACATATTGCTGTTCTAAACTGGTGAAGGATAATATAAGTCTAAACTTTTTCTGTTGTGTTTATTTTGCTCTCATTACACCCAGGATAACAGGCCATTTGGAATCCTGGGTTGTAATATGGGGGCCTGTCTGGGAGCTGGAGCTGGACTTAGAGAAATGGTTGAGCTTAGGGTGAAGCTCATAGTAGGAACATTGTGCAGCTTGCTGTCTGGCATTGCATTAGCTTTGCCTATGCTTTACAAATTTTGCATGTGAGTTACTGTTATGGTCAGCCTTGCTATTGTGTGATCGTTCAACAGCTCGCTACTAGCTTGTTCGGTGTGCTCGCTTCGCTACGGTCAGTCTTCTAGAACAGTGTAGCTGTGTGGCATTGCTTTACAAATTTTGCGTGTCAGTTGTTACTAGCCTGTTCGGTGTGGAGAATTTTGCAGTCGGCTTTGCTTGTATGCGTATTCTGCAATCTTACTGTGCATAGCGAATAACTTATGCCACCTAGACGAGTCAGACGTCTGGTGTCGGCATATACTTTGCATAACCTACCTAATTTGTCCCTACAGCGTTGTTGGAAAATTGCTCATTCCATTGGCATTAAATACAAACGCACTCTCACAGCTGCGCAACTGCGTTCACTGATTGCTGACAAACTTATAGAAGAAGAGATGGCACATCAGACTCCTCCCTCTACGGGAGCTAGGGCAAAAACTACTATGTTCTCGCAGGAGGAAGATGATACACCTACGGAGCAAAATGGTCAGTATAGTGCAGCTGGGTTGTCTCAAGGTGAATCAGCATCATTGGCACTTGAGCTGGCAAAAATCAATCTTGAGCAAACTAGGGAACAGAGAGCATTTGCAAGGGAAGAATTTGATAGGGAAAGAGAAAGGAGGCAGTTTTCGCATTCTGTAAATGATTTTAGTTTACAGAAAGCAGTACAGCTTGTTCCCCACTTCAATGAGGCCGAACCAGAACAATTTTTCGAAAGCTTCGAAAATCAGGCTCGAGCCTTGAGGTGGCCGGAACAGCATTGGGCATCAGTGGTTCATACAGCATTGTTTGGTAAGGCACAGGAATTTACATCAGTATTAAATGACGCTGAATTTTCTGATTATCAAGTAGTGAAAACCACAGTGTTGGGAGCATATACATGTATCCCAGCCAAATATAAAAAGATTTTTAAGCTGGGCAGACGACAGCTTGGTCAATCCCTAGTGGACTTTGTGAGACAGCAAACCAAAGCTTTTACCAGCTGGTATAAAGCAAGTGGTGTCTCTACCTTTGAGGAGCTGGTGCAGCTTATTCTGATTGATAACCTGCTGGAGTCTGTGGGACCAGAGGTTCGAGTCTTTCTGTGGGATCGTGACTTAACCACTGTATTGGAGGCAGCCAGGTTGGCTGATACCTTCGAAACTAACCGTTCCTTGTCCGAGCGGTCCCGTCTCTCTTTTCAACAGCCTGGCATGAGCAGAGATCGCAACCTTGGAGAATGAAGTGCCAGCCGGAGGGAGAATGTCTGCGTCAGCCAACTAAGTCACCTGGTGAGCCACGCTTCTCAACTTATGGTCCACCTGCGGAGAGGCAAACTACTCATGGTGCATCTCGACAACAGTATCCAGAGAGACACCAGCCAGAACGACACCATTTGCAACGTCAGCAGGGAGTAAAGGGCAAGCCTGTCGTCTGCTTCCTGTGTAATAAAGTAGGTCACATCCATCCCAACTGCCCCTATAAACCCCAACCCATTGGGAAAATCTCTAATATCCCTAGTAACATGTCCCCTAGAGAAGTAGAAAAAGGTATGGCCCCTTATTATTGCAAGAGTCTTATTTCACTTCAGGAAAACTCAGAAACAACTGAAGTAAAGACCTTTAGAGATACTGGAGCATATTGCTCACTTGTAAGAGAAGGAATATTACCCCTTTCAGAGAACACTTCCTTGAATTCCTCTGTTTTATTGGAAGCATTTGGAGGAGCTATATATTCTGTCCCTTTGCATAAAATTTATGTACAGTGCAAATATTACACTGGGTACTTGACTGTAGGTGTCTCAAAAGGATTCCCCATTAAAGATGCCATGTTATTACTGGGTAATAACATTACTACTGTTAGTGCGTGTCCTGAACCTATAATGAGTAATTCTTCTCCGGTGTTGGCCATAACTCGGGCAACATCCCAAGGGTTGTCTGGAGAGAATGTTGACCTATCCTTGGACAACTCCGATCTCGGAATAGCCACGTTGTTTCATGAGGCACACTGGCCGGAGCCTCGTAAATCAAGTGAACAGACCCCGATCAAGCCTTCCTATTCCCAGGTTGCAGGATTGCCAGATGTGTCTGTTTCCATGCCCGAGGGACTGTCCTTCCGGGAGGAACAACGAAAGGACCCTTCTTTAAAATTCACTTTTCAGGCAGCCATGGGTAAATCCTCTTTGGGTCATCCGGTCAAGTATGAAGTTAAAAACGATTATTTTATCTGCACTGAGACTGGTAAGGAGATAGAGGGCCGGCAATTGTATGACAGGTTAGTGGTTCCAACCAAGTTTAGACCTAAAATATTAAATATAGCTCATAATACTTCATTAGGAGGTCACTTAGGAATTACAAAAACCTTGTATAGAATCACAAAAGAATTTTATTGGCCAAAATTAAAGAAAGATGTGAAGAATCATATTAGGTGTTGCCGAGAATGTCAGCAAGTAGGGAAACCTGGACATTCCATTAAACCTGCACCTCTCCAACCTATACAAGCTGATGGAGAACCTTTTGCAGATTTAATTATAGATTGTGTAAGTCCACTACCTAGGTCAAAGTCTGGAAATCAATATTTATTTACAATTATGGATAAAGTAACCAGATATCCTGAAGCAATTCCCATGCGTAGTATTAATACTAAAGCAATTCTCAAAGCTTTAACCAATTTCATTTCTTGTTTTGGCATTCCTAAAACTATTCAAAGTGATCAAGGTACTGACTTTACTGACAAAGCATTTAGGGAAGTATTAACTAGGTTAGGGATAATCCACAACTTATCCACTGCCTATCATCCTCAGTCCCCCTCTTCAAGGGGGGCTCCTTGGCATGGTGAAGAGGCTCTTGGTCTGAGGAATTAGACCTGTCAGTCTACTTCCTCAGACCGAACCTAATTACCCCCCAGTCCCCCGTTCCCTATCCCATCCTCCCCATCCTCCCTTTTTTCCTTTCCTCCTCCTCCCCACCCCTCCCTTTTGCCCTTCCTTTTTGGCCTTTTTTTTTTTTTTCCCTCAGGCACGCTAGTTCCTAGGTAGGGGAAAGAGTACCGGGGTCCATCCCATTCCGTTGAGGTTCTTGGCGGTGGCATAGTTTGCTGTGGAATCTGGATTGCCTGGGGATGTCCTGATCTCTCTCCGGTATCCCGAAGGGTGGCTTTGGGTGTCTCTCGGGCGACGGGTGTATCTCTGGAAGCCACCTTTCGGATTCCAGGGGTGGTGGCCGAAGGAGGTATGCTTTCTGGTGGATTTCCGGCCGCCCTCTCTTTTGTCCACTGAGGTACCTCGGCAGATGTGAGGTTGCTATCCCGGATTGCCAGTTTACTGGCATGATGGGTAGGGTATGGCACGGGTTCCATGCTGCATCTGCGCTACTTGTGGTGCTGAGGTCCTCTTGGGCGCGGAGGGAGATTTCTGGCCCTTTCATTCCTCCTAGGAACTATCCCTCCCCGGTCCCCCCTTTTTTTATTCTTTTTTTTTATTTTTATTTTCTTCTTTCTTTTTTTTTTTCTTAAAAACAAAAAGAAAGAAGTAACCTAACCATGGCAGCCCTAGTCCATGAACCTGCTACCCCCAGGCCCCTTCTTGATACCGCACCCCGTTCTGACCCCGCCTCGTCTTTGGACCACTCTTCGGACACTCCTCATGCCTCTGTACCTCTTGCCGGTGCTGTTTCCTCACCCACTTCAGGTACTGAGGCCTCGACTGACTCCTTCGATTTATCTGACCTTCGCTCTCTTCTGACTATGCTTCCGGCCTCTCCCTCTACAGTGCGGCAATTTTTGAATTGCCGGCCCGTTCCACGTCGGACCAACTCTGGTCCCACGCCTAAACGCCAACGACAATTACCTACTGATGATACTTCTCCACCTCGTTCTTCTCAGAAAAGATCGACACATCCTTCACTACCTTTCCACGCTCAGTTTCAGACTGCACAATGGACTAAATTCTTCACTTTACGACCGACTTCCTCTACTGCCTATCTTTCTGACCACAGTATTGGCAAGGCATTCCTACGCCATGTTGGTAAAGATATTTTTTTTCATGCTCTTAAGAGCGGTACGCACATCATCACCGTACAGAATGCTACCCAGGCTCATGAGCTTTCTCGTCTTTCCCATATCGATACTGTTCCTGTAACTATTGAAAAGCATCATTCCCTCAATTCTTGTAGTGGTACCATCATTCTGCCCCATACCATAGTTCAACAAAATTTCCAGACATGTGGCACTGACATTCTTGAACAGTTGGAACTCCAAGATCTCCCAATCCTCTAGGCAGACACTTACGTTCTTCCTGCCCGCGGGTGGAGACGATACCCTAGCAATGTGACTCGTTTAACTTTTGACAGCCGCGAACTCCCATCCTCAGTTTATGTAGCAGGACATCAGTTACAAGTTTGAAAGGTGATCCCTACACTGCAACAATGTAGAAATTGCTGGCGATTTGGCCATCCAGCGAAATATTGCAGATCTATCGCCGAATGCCCAGTCTGTGGTGCTGATGACCATTCTAATACATCTTGCAATCGACCTCCCTCTTGCTTTAATTGTCATGAGGCTCACCCTTCGTACTCTCGCCGTTGTCAAGTCTACTTAAACGAGCGGGAAATCTGTTACCTCAAAGAGGCAGAAGGTCTCCCTTATGCCATGGCAGTTTCTCATCTCCGCCTCCAAGGGAGGCTACCTTGTGTTTCTTATTCCCGTGTTTCAAAACGTCCCCCCACTTCTGGTATCCCATCTTCTGCACCCACCTCTGTGGTTACCTCTCCCATAGTCACTATTGTAGCTAATTCTTTTGCTGTCCTCGGCTCAGACGTCCCTACTTCAATGTCTCAGTCTGATCTCACTTCTTCGTGTTCTCTCTCACAAGCCTCAGTAGCGACGAGATCTCATATGACACGTCCTCCCAATCGTCCCTCTACTTCTCAAAAGTCAAAAAAAGGTCTGTTAACACCTCCTACCCATCTTCCACCTCCTCATTTTCCCTTCCCTGTCTGTGTACCTGGTTCTTCCCCTCTCAATGGCTCTGTTACAAGTGTAGAGGTTCACCCTCCTCCTTGTACTGTACCTTCCTCCCCTGTTCCCTCCCAAGTTTCTTCCTCTTCTGCCACCTCCCAGGTTTCTGCCTCTTCTGTCCCCTTCCATGCTTCTCCAGTTCCCTCCACCCTTTCGCCCCCCCTACCATTACAGTTCCAATCTTTACTCATCCTCCCCCTACCATTTCCAATATTGTCTCCCATACGACGCCTCTGAATTCTGAAACACTTGAAGCAATCTCTGAATATATTGCAGAGACCAAACCATCAATGGACACTGATCTACCCTCCACTCCTTCTCTCTCCTCAGCTCCATCTGTGCAACTCCTTTCTTCACAGCACACAGTTCTTTCGCTGCTTGAACGTTTTCCACTGCCTCCGCATGTGGACTTTTCTAACCCCTCTAGTCCGTAGGAACCCTTACCTACGGATTTCAGGTATCTTTATCATTGCCAATCGTGGCCTATTTACAGTGGAATATATGTGGCCTCAGGGGTAATCAGGGTGAGCTTCAGATGTTACTCTCCCAGTTTTCCCCTGTTGGTGTTTGCTTACAGGAACCAAAATTACACTGTGCTGTTATCTCTCCCATCTCAGGCTATAATTTATTATATTCTTCAGATCCTTTTCCTGATGGGACCTTTAATGAAAGTGCCCTTCTTCTACACACTGATATTCTGTACCATCAGCTATTTGTTCGTACTTTGCTGCATTACACAGCAGCCCGTATCCCCTTGCATAGGTGGTATACACTCTGTTCTTTATATCTCTCTCCTTCTTGGGCATTATCTATTCTGGATATTGCCTTTCTTGTTTCGTCATTACCACCACCGATTCTGTTACTTGGTGATTTTAATGCCCACCACTTCCTCTGGGGGGGTCTCACTGTGATTCCCGTGGCATTCAGTTAGAGGCTTTTCTTGCCACCCACCCCCTCCATGTTTTAAATACAGGTACTCACACCCATTTTGATCCTCAGACTCAGTCTCTCTTGCATCGATCTCTCAGTCTGCTCTTCCTCTGCCACATTAGACTTCACTTGGTCTGTTCTTCTGGACTTACATGACAGCGATCATTTCCCAATCATTCTTACTTCCCCTTCATATTCACCACCTCTTCGCATCCCATGCTGGCAATTTGATCAGGCAAATTGGAACCTTTACTCACACCTAACTGTTTTTAGAGAGGTTCCTTCTTTGTCCTCCATCGATGAGCTGTTACACCTCTTCTTGTCCTCCGTTTTAACCACAGCTTCTCATTCTATACCCCAAACTTTGGGCAGGCATTCTCAGAAATGCGTGCCTTGGTGGTCTCCTGCTTGTGCTCGTGCAGTACGTTTGAAACGCGCTGCATGGGGCAGGTACCGGTACAATAGAACCACAGAGAGACTTCTTGATTTTAAGCAGAAGCGTGCAATCGCTCGACGTGTCATCCGTGATGCTAAACGCACTTGCTGACGAGATTATGTCTCCACCATCACCTCTGCTTCCTCTATGAGTGCAGTCTGGAAAAAAGTACGAAAACTGAGGGGTAAATATTCTCCTGACCCGGCTCCTGTTCTGCGGGTTGCCGGTGTTCATATAGCAAACCCACTAGATGTTGCCAATGAAATTGGCAATCATCTGGTCTGTATTTCTCAGGGACTCCATCTATGCCCCTCATTTCTTTCCTCAAAGTCTGCCAGAGAGTTAGCACCCTTGGACTTTTCTTCTCTCAGGGAAGAACAGTATAATGTGCCTTTTACACTTCAAGAACTGGAGGCAACACTCTCAGCTTGCTGATCATCGGCAGCTGGGCCCGACGACATTCATATTCCTATGCTACAACATTTACATCAGTCAGCCCTTGCAGTCCTATTACACCTTTACAATCTTATTTGGTCACAAGGAGTTCTTCCACAGCTGTGGAAATCCGCCATTGTTCTCCCTTTCCACAAACCAGACACTACAGGACATGAAACCTCCCACTATCGTCCCATTGCTCTTACCAGTGCAGTTTGCAAAGTGATGGAACGCCTAGTAAATAAACGTTTAGTGTGGTATTTAGAGACACACAACAGTCTCTCCACTCGTCAATATGGCTTTCGTAAGGGACGTTCTCCCATAGACCCCTTACTACTCTTGGATACGTATGTTTATAATGCCTTTGCGAATAACCACTCAGTTATTGCCATATTTTTTGACCTTGAGAAGGCATATGACACTACTTGGAGGTATAATATTTTAGCCCAAGCCCACTCCTTAGGCCTTCGAGGCAATCTACCATCCTCCCTTAAGAACTTTTTAACTGACAGGCATTTCCGTGTTCGGGTTAATAATGTGCTCTCCCCAGACTTTATCCAAGCTGAAGGTGTCCCCCAGGGATGTGTTCTGAGCACAACACTTTTTCTCCTTGCTATTAATGATTTGGCCTCTAGTCTTCCATTAAATATTTGGTCATCACTCTATGTTGATGACTTTGCTATTGCCTGTGCAGGCGCTGACTGTCACCTTATTACAGTTTCTCTCCAGCATGCAGTCGACTATGTTTCCAATTGGGCCACCACACGTAGGTTTAAATTTTCCAGCACTAAAACCCACCAAATTACTTTCACTAGACGCTCTGTCATCTCCGATCATCCTTTGTACCTCTATGGCTCTCGTATCCCTGAACGTGATACAGTCAAGTTTCTGGGCCTCCTCTTTGATCATAGGTTATCCTGGAAACCTCACATTACCTCTCTGAAGGCAACTTGTCACAGCCCGCTGAACCCTCTTAAAACCCTTGCTCATCTTTCATGGGGAGCTGATCGCCGAACCCTCCTTCGCCTACATTCCACCCTTATTTTATCGAAACTTGATTATGGCGACCAGATCTATTCAGTGGCATCTCCTGCTACTCTCTCTAGCCTTAACCCCATTCATCACCAAGGATTATGTTTATGCCTTGGTGCTTTTCGCTCTTCCCCTGTCAAGAGCCTCTATGCAGAAGCAAATGTTCCATCCTTATCCAATCGCCGTGATGCCCATTGCCTTTGCTACTATGTACACTCTCATGATCTCCGCAATCCTTCCATTTATAGAATGGTCACTGATATTAGTAGACATTATTTGTTTGCCGCCCCTGTTTACTCCGTCCCTTCTCTCTTCGCCTTCATTCGCTCTTGTCTTCTCTTCAATTACCACCTTTCTATGTACATGTAGCATCTCACTTTTCCCTACCCCCCTGGGAAGTTCCAGCTGTTCGAGTCTGTTCTTTCTCTCTCCCTTGCTCGAAAACCCAACTGTCTACAGTCGCTTCCCGCTCTCTTTTTCTTGACCACTTTCACTCTCATTCTCATGCCATTGCTGTGTACACAGATGGCTCTAAGTCTTCTGACGGCGTAGGATTCGCAGCAGTGTTTCCGGACAGCATCGCACAAGGACATTTACTATCTTCGGCTAGTATTTTTACTGCTGAATTGTATGCCATCCTTACAGCACTTAGCCGTATTGCATCTATGCCTGTGTCATCATTTGTGGTTGTCTCAGACTCCCTTAGTGCTTTACAGGCTATACAGAAATTTGATACTCCTCACCCCTTAGTCCTCCATATCCAACTTTGGCTACGCCGCATCTTTACCAAGCATAAAGATATTGTTTTTTGTTGGGTCCCTGGTCATGTTGACGTACAGGGTAATGAACAGGCAGACACTGCTGCGCTGTCAGCTGTACATGACCTACCAGTTTCATGTAGAGGTATTCCATTTACGGACTATTTTGCTGCAATATCTTCCCAACTTCACACCCGTTGGCAACAACGTTGGTCTACTATGCTCAGCAACAAACTTCAATCTATTAAACCGAGTATAGGTTACTGGCCGTCTTCTTATCACCAGTGTCGAGGTTGGGAGACTACTCTCTCCCGTCTTCGCATTGGCCATACTAGTCTTACTCATGGATATCTCATGAAGAGGCGCCCTGGTCCTCTCTGTGAGAATTGCCAAGTTCCATTATCAGTCAGCCACATTCTGTTGGACTGCCCACTTTATCAATGAGCACGCAGAATTTACCTCCATCGTCGTCTTCGCTCTGCTGCTCTCTCTTTACCTTCCCTTCTCGCTGATGGACCCACCTTTCATCCAGACTCATTGACTTTTTGACAACAACTGACTTCACAAATTCTGATACCTTCAGCCCTTGCTACTTCAATCTCTCTTGCTACCCTCTACCCCCGCACTATCCCCTGCCCCGCTGTTTTCTGTAACCTACTGATCATCCCTCCTCCCTTCTGCCATCCAATACCCTCGCTTCCTTCCCTACCCTGCAGCGCTGTATAGCCCTTGTGGCTTAGCGCTTCTTTTTGATTATAATAATAATAATAATCCTCAGTCCCAAGGCGCCTTGGAAAGATTCCATCAGATGTTAAAAACCATGATGAGAACTTTTTGCATGCACTTTCCTGCAGACTGGGATGAATCACTACCTTTGTTGCTGTTCTCAGTATGAGAGACAGTGCAAGAGTCTACAGGGTATAGTCCATTTGAGCTGATCTTTGGGCACAATGTACGAGGTCCTCTTCGGGTGCTCAAAGAAGGATGGATGGGAGAAGACGTTAGATCAACACTCTACAACCCATCTTCAAGGTTGCAGGTGGCACGTCAGTTAGCCAAGGCTAACCTAAAGGCAGCTCAAATAAGATGAAACAGAAGTATGACAGAAGTGCACAATTCCGCTCCTTCCATCCAGGAGAAAAGGTGTTGGTGCAGGAACCTATACCTGGCCACACCTTGAAAGCTAGATTTACAGGACCTTTGCAGATTGTAAGTAGATTATCTGATGTAAATTATGTGGTAGCTCCCATTGATAAGACCTCAAAAACTAAAACTTACCACATTAATCAATTAAAATATTTCCATACACCAGATAAAGTTCCAGTAATGACTCTGTCCTCTACCTCTGAGGACGACTCTGATTCTTTGCCTCTTCAAGGGGGGCTCCTTGGCGTGGTGAAGAGGCTCTTGGTCTGAGGAATTAGACCTGTTGGTCTACTTCCTCAGACCAAACCTAATTACCCCCCAATCCCCCATTCCCTATCCCATCCTCCCCATCCTCCCCTTTTTCCTTTCCTCCTCCTCCCCACCCCTCCCTTTTGCCCTTCCTTTTTGGCCTTTGGTTTTTTTTTTTTTTTTTTTTTTTCACAGGCACGCTAGTCCCTAGGTAGGGGAAAGGGTACTGGGGTCCATCCCATTCCGTTGAGGTTCTTGGCGGTGGCATAGTTTGCTGTGGAATCTGGATTGCCTGGGGATGTCCTGATCTCTCTCCGGTATCCCGGAGGGTGGCTTTGGGTGTCTCTCGGGCGACGGGTGTATCTCTGGAAGCCACCTTTCAGATTCCAGGGGTGGTGGCCGAAGGAGGTATGCTTTGTGGCAGATTTCCGGCCGCCCTCTCTTTTGTCCACTGAGGTACCTCGGCAGATGTGAGGTTGCTATCCCGGATTGCCAGTTTACTGGCATGATGGGTAGGGTATGGCACGGGTTCCATGCTGCATCTGCGCTACTTGTGGTGCTGAGGTCCTCTTGGGCGTGGAGGGAGATTTCTGGCCCTTTCATTCCTCCTAGGAACTATCGCTCCCTGGTCCCCCCTTTTTTTATTCTTTTTTTTTATTTTTATTTTCTTCTTTCTTTTTTTTTCTTAAAAACAAAAAGAAAGAAGTAACCTAACCATGGCAGCCCTAGTCCATGAACCTGCTACCCCCAGGCCCCTTCTTGATACCGCACCCTGTTCTGACCCCGCCTCGTCTTTGGACCACTCTTCGGACACTCCTCATGCCTCTGTACCTCTTGCCGGTGCTGTTTCCTCACCCACTTCAGGTACTGAGGCCTCGACTGACTCCTTCGATTTATCTGACCTTCGCTCTCCTCTGACTATGCTTCTGGCCTCTCCCTCTACGGTGTGGCAATTTTTGAATCGCCAGCTCGTTCCACGTCAGACCAACTCTGGTCCCACGCCTAAATGACAACGACAATTACCTGCTGATGATACTTCTCCACCTTCTCGTTCTTCTCAGAAAAGATCGACACGTCCTTCACTACCTTTCCACGCTCAGTTTCAGACTGCACAATGGACTAAATTCTTCACTTTACGACCGACTTCCTCTACTGCCTATCTTTCTGACCACAGTATTGGCAAGGCACTCCTACGCCATGTTGGTAAAGATATTTCTTTTCATGCTCTTAAGAGCGGTACGTGCATCGTCACCGTACAGAATGCTACCCAGGCTCGTGAGCTTTCTCATCTTTCCCATATCGATACTGTTCCTGTAACTATTGAAAAGCATCATTCCCTCAATTCTTGTAGTGGTACCATCATTCTGCCCCATACCATAGTTCAACAAAATTTCCAGACATGTGGCACTGACATTCTTGAACAGCTGGAACTCCAAGATCTCCCAATCCTCAAGGCAGACACTTACGTTCTTCCTGCCCGCGGGCGGAGACGATACCCTAGCAATGTGGCTCGTTTAACTTTTGACAGCCGTGAACTCCCATCCTCAGTTTATGTAGCAGGACATCAGTTACAAGTTCGAAAGGTGATCCCTACACTGCAACAGTGTAGAAATTGCTGACGATTTGGCCATCCACCGAAATATTGCAGATCTATCACCGAATGCCCAGTCTGTGGTGCTGATGACCATTCTAATACGTCTTGCAATCGACCTCCCTCTTGCCTTAATTGTCATGAGGCTCACCCTTCGTACTCTCGCCGTTGTCAAGTCTACTTAAACGAGCGGGAAATCCATTACCTCAAAGAGGCAGAAGGTCTCCCTTATGCCATGGCAGTTTCTCATCTCCGCCTCCAAGGGAGACTACCTCGTGTTTCTTATTCCCATGTTTCAAAACGTCCCCCCACTTCTGGTATCCCATCTTCTGCACCCACCTCTGTGGTCACCTCTCCCATAGTCACTCCTGTAGCTAATTCTTTTGCTGTCCTCGGCTCAGACGTCCCTACTTCAACGTCTCAGTCTGATCTTGCTTCTTCGTGTTCTCTCTCACAAGCCTCGGTAGCGACGAGATCTCGTATGACACCTCCTCCCAATCGTCCCTCTACTTCTCAAAAGTCAAAAAAAGGTCCATTAATACCTCCTACCCATCTTCCACCTCCTCATTTTCCCTTCCCTGTCTCTGTACCTGGTTCTCCCCCTCTCACTGGCTCTGTTACAAGTGTAGAGGTTCACCCTCCTCCTCGTACTGTACCTTCCTCCCCTGTTCCCTCCAAAGTTTCTTCCTCTTCTACCACCTCCCAGGTTTCTGCCTCTTCTGTCCCCTTCCACGCTTCTCCAGTTCCCTCCACCCTTCCGTCCCCCCCTACCTTGGTACAGTCCATTACAGTTCCAATCTTTACTCATCCTCCCCCTACCATTTCCAATATTGTCTCCCATACGTCTCTGAATTCTGAAACACTTGAAGCAATCTCTGAATATATTGTAGAGACCAAACCATCAATGGACACTGATCCACCCTCCGCTCCTCTCTCCTCTACTCCATCTGCGCAACTCCTTTCTTCACAGCGCACCGTTCCTTCGCTGCTTGAACATTTTCCACTGCCTCTGCATGTGGACTTTTCTAACTCCTCTAGTCCGTAGGAACCCTTACCTGCGGATTTCAGGTATCTTTATCATTGCCAATCATGGCCTATTTACAGTGGAATATACGTGGCCTCAGGGGTAATTGGGGTGAGCTTCAGATGTTACTCTCCCAGTTATCCCCTGTTGGTGTTTGCTTACAGGAACCAAAATTACACTCTGCTGTTATCTCTCCCATCTCAGGCTATAATTTATTGTATTCTTCAGATCCTTTTCCTGATGGGACCTTTAATGAAAGTGCCCTTCTTCTACGCACTGATATTCCGTACCATCAGCTATTTGTTCGTACTTCGCTGCATTACACAGCAGCCCGTATCCACTTGCATAGGTGGTATACGCTCTGTTCTTTATATCTCTCTCCTTCTCGGGCATTATCTATTCCGGATATTGCCTTTCTTGTTTCGTCATTACCACCACCGATTCTGTTACTTGGTGATTTTAATGCCCACCATTTCCTCTGGGGGGGTCTCACTGTGATTCCCGTGGCATTCAGTTAGAGGCTTTTCTTGCCACCCACCCCCTCCATGTTTTAATTACAGGTACTCACACCCATTTTAATCCTCGGAATCACACTCTCTCTTGCATCGATCTCTCAGTCTGCTCTTCCTCTGCTGCATTAGACTTCACTTGGTCTGTTCTTCTGGACTTACATGACAGCGATCATTTCCCAATCATTCTTACTTCCCCTTCATATTCACCACCTCTTCGCATCCCACGCTGGCAATTTGATCAGGCAAATTGGAACCTTTACTCACACCTAACTGTTTTTAGAGAGGTTCCTTCTTCGTCCTCCATCGATGAGCTTTTACACCTCTTCTCGTCCTCCATTTTAACCGCAGCTTCTCATTCTATACCCCAAACTTTGGGCAGGCATTCTCAGAAATGCGTGCCTTGGTGGTCTCCTGCTTGTGCTCGTGCAGTACGTTTGAAACGCGCTGCATGGGGCAGGTACCAGTACAATAGAACCACAGAGAGACTTCTTGAATTTAAGCAGAAGCGTGCGATCACTCGCCATGTAATCCGTGATGCTAAACACACTTGCTGGTGAGATTATGTCTCCACCATCACCTCTGCTTCCTCTATGAGTGCAGTCTGATAAAAAGTACGAAAACTGAGTGGTAAATATTCTCCTGACCCAGCTCCTGTTCTGCGGGTTGCCGGTGTTGATATAGCAAACCCACTAGATGTTGCCAATGAAATTAGCAATTATCTGGTCTGTATTTCTCAGGGACTCCATCTATGCTCCTCATTTCTTTCCTCAAGTCTGCCAGAGAGTTAGAACCCTTGGACTTTTCTTCTCTCAGGGAAGAACAGTATAATGTGCCTTTTACACTTCAAGAACTGGAGGCAACACTCTCAGCTTGCCGATCATCGGCAGCTGGGCCCGACGACATTCATATTCGTATGCTACAACATTTACATCAGTCAGCCCTTGCAGTCCTATTATGCCTTTACAATCTTATTTGGTCACTAGGAGTTCTTCCACAGCTGTGGAAATCTGCCATTGTTCTCCCTTTTCGTAAACCAGGCACTACGGGACGTGAAACCTCCCACTATCGTCCCATTGCTCTTACCAGTGCAGTTTGCAAAGTGATGGAACACCTAGTAAATAGATGTTTAGTGTGGTATTTAGAGACACACAACAGTCTCTCCACTCGTCAATATGGCTTTTGTAAAGGACGTTCTACTATAGACCCCTTACTACGCTTAGATACGTATGTCCGTAATGCGTTTGCAAATAACCACTCAGTTATTGCCATATTTTTTGACCTTGAGAAGGCATATGACACAACTTGGAGGTATAATATTTTAGCCCAAGCCCACTCCTTAGGCCTTCGAGGCAATCTACCATCCTTCCTTAAGAACTTTTTAACTGACAGGCATTTCCGTGTTCGGGTTAATAATGTGCTCTCCCCGGACTTTATCCAAGCTGAAGGTGTCCCCCAGGGATGTGTTCTGAGCACAACACTTTCTCTCCTTGCCATTAATGATTTGGCCTCTAGTCTTCCATCAAATATTTGGTCATCACTCTATGTTGATGACTTCGCTATTGCCTGTGCAGGTGCTGACTGTCACCTTATTACAGTTTCTCTCCAGCATGCAGTCGACCGTGTTTCCAATTGGGCCACCACACGTGGGTTTAAATTTTCCAGCACTAAAACCCACCAAATTACTTTCACTAGACGTTCTGTCATCTCCGATCATCCTTTGTACCTCTATGGCTCCTGTATCCCTGAACGTGATACACTCAAGTTTCTGTGCCTCATCTTTGATCGTAGGTTATCCTGGAAACCTCACATTACCTCTCTGAAGGCAACTTGCCACAGCCAGCTGAACCTCCTTAAAACCCTTGCTCATCTTTCATGGGGAGCTGATCGTCGAACCCTCCTTCGCCTACATTCCACCCTTATCTTATTGAAACTTGATTATGGTGACCAGATCTATTCAGTGGCATCTCCTGCTACTCTCTCTAGCCTTAACCCCAATCATCACCAAGGATTATGTTTATGCCTTGGTGCTTTTCACTCTTCCCCTGTCGAGAGCCTCTATGCAGAAGCGAACGTTCCATCCTTATCCGATCGCCGTGATGCCCATTGCCTTCGCTACTATGTACCTGGAGTTTACCTGGAGAGAGTTTCGGGGGTCAACGCCCCCGCGGCCCGGTCTGTGACCAGGCCTCCTGGTGGATCAGTGCCTGATCAACCAGGCTGTTGCTGCTGGCTGCACGCAAACCAACGTACGAGCCACAGCCCGGCTGATCAGGAACTGACTTTAGGTGCTTGTCCAGTGCCAGCTTGAAGACTGCCAGGGGTCTGTTGGTAATCCCCCTTATGTGTGCTGGGAGGCAGTTGAACAGTCTCGGGCCCCTGACACTTATTGTATGGTCTCTTAACGTGCTAGTGACACCCCTGCTTTTCATTGGGGGGATGGTGCATCGTCTGCCAAGTCTTTTGCTTTCGTAGTGAGTGATTTTCGTGTGCAAGTTCGGTACTAGTCCCTCTAGGATTTTCCAGGTGTATATAATCATGTATCTCTCCCTCCTGCGTTCCAGGGAATACAGGTTTAGAAACCTCAAGCGCTCCCAGTAATTGAGGTGTTTTATCTCCGTTATGCGCGCCGTGAAAGTTCTCTGTACATTTTCTAGGTCGGCAATTTCACCTGCCTTGAAAGGTGCTGTTAGAGTGCAGCAATATTCCAGCCTAGATAGAACAAGTGACCTGAAGAGTGTCATCATGGGCTTGGCCTCCCTAGTTTTGAAGGTTATCATTATCCATCCTGTCATTTTTCTAGCAGATGCGATTGATACAATGTTATGGTCCTTGAAGGTGAGATCCTCCGACATAATCACTCCCAGGTCTTTGACGTTGGTGTTTCGCTCTATTTCGTGGCCAGAATTTGTTTTGTACTCTGATGAAGATTTAATTTCCTCATGTTTACCATATCTGAGTAATTGAAATTTCTCTTCGTTGAACTTCATATTGTTTTCTGCAGCCCACTGAAAGATTTGGTTGATGTCCGCCTGGAGCCTTGCAGTGTCTGTAATGGAAGACACTGTCATGCAGATTCGGGTGTCATCTGCAAAGGAAGACACGGTGCTGTGGCTGACATCCTTGTCTATGTCGGATATGAGGATGAGGAACAAGATGGAACAGAGCTTTTCACCGTAGCTGCCTCGGACTTTACTCTGTTGACGACTACTCTCTGTGTTCTGTTAGTGAGGAAATTATAGATCCATCGACCGACTTTTCCTGTTATTCCTTTAGCGCGCATTTTGTGCGCTATTACGCCATGGTCACACTTGTCGAAGGCTTTTGCAAAGTCTGTATATATTACATCTGCATTCTTTTTGTCTTCTAGTGCATTTAGGACCTTGTCGTAGTGATCCAGTAGTTGAGACAGACAGGAGCGACCTGTTCTAAACCCATGTTGCCCTGGGTTGTGTAACTGATGGGTTTCTAGATGGGTGGTGATCTTGCTTCTTAGGACCCTTTCAAAGATTTTTATGATATGGGATGTTAGTGCTATTGGTCTGTAGTTCTTTGCTGTTGCTTTACTGCCCCCTTTGTGGAGTGGGGCTATGTCTGTTGTTTTTAGTAACTGAGGGACGACCCCCGTGTCCATGCTCCCTCTCCATAGGATGGAAAAGGCTCGTGATAGGGGCTTCTTGCAGTTCTTGATGAACACAGAGTTCCATGAGTCTGGCCCTGGGGCAGAGTGCATGGGCATGTCATTTATCACCTGTTCGAAGTCATTTGGCGTCAGGATAACATCGGATAGGCTTGTGTTAATCAAATTTTGTGGCTCTCTCATAAAAAATTCATTTTGATCTTCGACTCTCAGTCTGGTTAGCGGCTTGCTAAAAACTGAGTCATATTGGGACTTGAGTAGCTCACTCATTTCCTTGCTGTCATCTGTGTAGGACCCATCTTGTTTAAGTAGGGGCCCAATACTGGGCGTTGTTCTCGATTTTGATTTGGCATAGGAGAAGAAATACTTTGGGTTTCTTTCGATTTCATTTATAGCTTTTAGTTCTTCCCGCGATTCCTGACTCCTAAAGGATTCTTTTAGCTTAAGTTTGATGCTTGCTATTTCTCTGACCAGTGTCTCCCTGCGCATTTCAGATATATTGACCTCTTTCAGCCGCTCTGTTATTCTTTTCCGTCACCTGTAAAGGGAGCGCCTGTCTCTTTCTATTTTACATCTACTCCTCCTTTTTCTTAGAGGAATAAGCCTTGTGCATACATCGAGTGCCACCGAGTTAATCTGTTCTAGGCATAAGTTTGGGTCTGTGTTGCTTAGTATATCTTCCCAGCTTATATCGGTTAGGACTTGGTTTACTTGGTCCCACTTTATGTTTTTGTTATTGAAGTTGAATTTGGTGAATGCTCCCTCGTGACTAGTCTCATTTTGTCGGTCTGGGGCTCCTCGCATACATGTCTGAACCTCAATTATGTTGTGATCCGAGTATATTGTTTTTGATATGGTGACATTT
Organism: Cherax quadricarinatus; assembly: GCF_038502225.1. Classification (NCBI taxonomy): domain Eukaryota; kingdom Metazoa; phylum Arthropoda; class Malacostraca; order Decapoda; family Parastacidae; genus Cherax; species Cherax quadricarinatus. The sequence continues at coordinate 54,910,597 of NC_091292.1, forward strand.
CTTATCAGATCATCATTGTTAGTGAATATGAGGTCTAGTGTATTCTCCAGTCTAGTAGGCTCTATTATTTGCTGGTTTAAATTGAATTTTGTGCAGAGATTTAAAAGCTCGTGTGAGTGTGAGTTTTCATCAGAGCTGCCTCCTGGTGTTATTACCGCAACAATATTATTTGCTATATTCCTCCATTTTAGGTGCCATAAGTTGAAATCCCCCAGGAGCAAGATGTTGGGTGCAGGAGCTGGAAGATTTTCCAGACAGTGGTCAATTTTTAACAGCTGTTCCTGGAATTGCTGGGATGTTGCATCCGGAGGCTTGTAGACTACCACAATGACTAGGTTTTGGTTCTCGACCTTTACTGCTAAAACTTCCACTACGTCATTTGAGGCATTAAGCAGTTCTGTGCAAACAAGTGACTCTGCAATGTACAGGCCAACCCCCCACCTTTTGCCTGTTCACTCTGTCACATCTGTATAGGTTGTAACCTGGGATCCATATTTCATTGTCCAAGTGTTCCTTTATGTGGGTCTCAGTGAAAGCCGCGAACATTGCCTTTGCCTCTGCAAGCAGTCCACGGATGAAAGGTATTTTGTTGTTTGTTGCTGGCTTTAGACCCTGTATATTTGCAAAGAAGAATGTTATCGGACTGGTGGTATTGTTGGTACTGGGGGGGGATTTTTTTTCCGGCATTAGTATCTGTATCTGTTGGTTTGGAGTGGAGGCCATCGACTGTGGTTCCACTCCAGGAATGACTGGATTTGGTGTACGATTTCTGCCATTTCCTGCCAGTTTTTTTTCCTTCCTGGCACTAAAAAACCTCTCCCTCTTGAGTGGCTGTGGCTACCCAGGTTTTCCCATGGCCTGGATGTTTTGTATCTTTTTGTCCCCTTTAGATGGTACGCCTGGCAATTTAAGTTATAGCACAGTCTTTCCTGTACTGAAGAGGTACACATTTCAGGGTGAAAAAGCTTACAGGAAGGGAGTTTGCATTTTCCTGTTGTCATATGGGCATGGCATTTTCTAGGGTGGTCATAGTTGCACGTCCCATCTGTTTTTCCAGATTTCCCATGCCAGCAGATACCAAGTGCATAGTATGTGCACAGGCTTGGTTTCCGCTTGCCTTGGGTTTCTGTGACTGTATTCCCTGTTGGTGCATGTTTCCCTGTCTTACTTCTATCCTCCCTAGCACCAACAATGGAGCTCCCACCAGTTGTTTTTGGTAATTTATCCTCACTATTGCTATTGGAGTCCTCTTGTTTGCTATTTCCTGCGGTATTTCTAGTTTGCAATCTTGGTTTTATCTTATCTTTGACTACACTTGTTTCCCTACTATGGCTCCTGTCCCCTATGAGGTCATTTATATGTATTCCTTCCTGCGTATAATTCCCGACTACCTGGACAAAATTTCCAGCTTCACCATTACTGTCTCCCAGGACAGTATCTCCAGCTTCACCATTTCTGTCTCCCAGGACAGCACCTCCAGCTTCACCATTACTGTCTCCCAGGACAGCACCTCCAGCTTTACTATTACTGTCTCCCAGGACATCACCTCCAGCCTTACAGTTTGTGACTACATGGCCAGTATCAAGGGCAGTACCATTCAGCCCAGACTTTTTATGTTCCCATCTGTTGTAGAAAGCTTCCAGGTTTTCTATGAAAGCAGCTTTGATGTTGTCCTCTTTTAATACCCTTGTGATTTTAGTGCACAGATTTTCCTCATTTGGGCATACCCAGAAACACTTCTCTGTTTTAATACTGCTTGTAGCTAGTTCTGGGATATCTGCACAAGGGGCGTGACACCAATTTCCACAGAAATGACAATTTATCCATGTGGAAGCCCGTTTGTTTGACTGACCACAGACTACACACAGCTTCATAATGATTTGAATGGTTGATTTACTGCAATTCTACTAGCAACCTCTTGAATATTATATTAATAACCTTAAATGAAGCTCTAGCTATTTGTATTTCTGTTTCTAACTCTTTTTGTATATTGGACAGCTTACCGTCACGTTCCTGATTTTTAATGTTTGTGTTTATAAGGGCGCCTACAACCCCATCCGTTTACAGTCTGCTTTATTGTCCAACGAAACTGTTTGAAACCAGTCCCGGGTTCGGACCAGTCAAGGGTTCGGACCAGTCAAGGGTCCGGACCAGTTGATCTGCTCTGATCAGTGGGTCACTTATTTAAAACATACTGGTCGGTGATTTGAGCTAACACATGAAGGATCTACTGGAAATTATCTACCCGAGTAATATGTGATTTGACTGATACAAAAGTATAACTTGCGTGTTGAAGAGCCGGTGATATCTGGCAGCTCCTACAATGACGAACGGTCACCTCCTTGTTTATCAATCGCTGTATCTGGCTTTTCTATTTTTTTTTTTTTTTTCCGTCTCCACCGCAATAAATGCTATATTATCACTATAGTTGACTGGTGCAAATTTTGGAGGAAGGACACTTTTTCTGTAGTAATAATTGCTTCTCGTTGTGTATATTGCGACCGCTGGTAACTACAGGTTATATGAAATTCACAGTAACGTCTCGTATTTCAAGAAAAGAAACTAATGAAAATCACTCCACTCCACTAAGTACCATTATAATACTGGTTAGTTGCTACTACAACACTGTATTCTGCTATTCACTGGTATCACTAGATTATATGCGAGTACACTAGCAGGCCAGGAAGATTATTAAAAACAGGTGACCTGTGGTAAGTTTCTGGCGACTTCTGGCACCTTCCTCTATAGGCTTATCACTTCATTTACAAATTCACCTGTTTTCAAATGACACTTTAGCCTTTATCATCAATATACTAGGGAGCCACTGTAGTATACACTATACACTATGTATACTCAATGATACCAGGGAGACTTTCTTTCCTCTGACATGAAAAGTTCAATTATTATTATTTTTTTCCACACGGCACCCAGGCCTATGATTCCCCTCTGGCAGTAAACTCTGCTATGCAGTGCACACTAATTCTCCTTTTTTGACTCAGTATATAATGTTTTCCGCCCAAGATTGGTTCCAGGCGCTAGAGGGATGTATCGTATAGGATTGATGACACAAATTAAAGTTCTAGCACGTAAGAGCCACCGTGAAAACACCAGAAAACCGGGAGCACAACGAGGCACGCTGACACGCTGGCACGCTGGTTACAGCGTGCAATCCTTCCATTTATAGAATGGTCACTGATATTAGTAGACATTCTTTATTTGTTTGCCGCCCCTGTTTACTCCGTCCCTTCTCTCTTCGCCTTCATTCACTCTTGTCTTCTCTTCAATTACCACCTCTCTATGTACATGTAGCATCTCACTTTTCCCTACCCCCCTGGGAAGTTCCAGCTGTTCGAGTCTGTTCTTTCTCTCTCCCTTGCTCGAAAGCCCAACTGTCTACGGTCAATTTCCACTCTCATTTTCTTGACCACTTTCACTCTCATTCTCATGCCATTGCTGTGTACACAGATGGCTCTAAGTCTTCTGACGGCGTAGGATTCGCAGCAGTGTTTCCGGACAGCATCGTACAAGGGCATTTACTATCTTCGGCTAGTATTTTTGCTGCTGAATTGTATGCCATCCTTACAGCACTTATCCGTATTGCATCTATGCCTGTGTCATCATTTGTGGTTGTCTCAGACTCCCTTAGTGCTTTACAGGCTATACAGAAATTTTATATACCTCACCCCTTAGTCCTCCGTATCCAACTTTGGCTACGCCGCATCTTTACAAAGCATAAAGATATTGTTTTTTGTTGGGTCCCTGGTCATGTTGATGTACAGGGCAATGAACAGGCAGACACTGCTGCGCAGTCAGCAGTACATGACATACCAGTTTCATGTAGAGGTATTCCATTTACGGACTATTTTGCTACAATATCTTCCCAACTTCACACCCGTTGGCAACAACGTTGGTCTACTATGCTCGGCAACAAACTTCAATCTATTAAACCGAGTATAGGTTACTGGCCGTCTTCTTATCACCAGTGTCGAGGTTGGGAGACTACTCTCTCCCGTCTTCGCATTGGCCATACTAGTCTTACTCATGGATATCTCATGGAGAGGCACCCTGCTCCTCTCTGTGAGAATTGCCAAGTTCCATTATCAGTCAGCCACATTCTGTTGGACTGCCCACTTTATCAACGAGCACGCAGAATTTACCTCCATCGTCGTCTTTGCTCTGCTGCTCTCTCTTTACCTTCCCTTCTCGCTGATGGACCCACCTTTCATTCAGACTCTCTCATTGACTTTTTGACAACAACTGACTTCACAAATTCTGATAGCTTCAGCCCTTTCTACTTCAATCTCTTGCTACCCCCTACCCCCATACTATCCCCTGCCCCACTGTTTTCTGTAACCTACTGATCATCCCTCCTCCCTTCTGCCATCCAATACCCTCGCTTCCTTCCCTACCCTGCAGCACTGTATAGCCCTTGTGGCTTAGCGCTTCTTTTTGATTATAATAATAATCTGATTCTTTGCACTCTATCTCTGAAATTAGTATTAAACTTACAAATTCTGTCCTCCTCAAGGATCCTAATATTTTTTCGGATGTGCCAAAAAAATGTACGTTAGGTTATCATGATGTGGATGTGGGAAACTCTAAACCAATTAAACTTTTCCCCTACAGAGCTAATCCTGAAAAGCAAAGATTACTTTAGCAGGAAGTAGAATTTTTGTTAAAGCATGGTTTAGTGGAGGAGCCATCTAGTCCATGGGCTTCACCATGCATCCTTGTGAAGAAGGCTGATGGAGGGTTTCGTATGCGTACAGACTACCGTAAGGTGAATGAGGTCACAATTACAGATGCTTACCCTCTTCCTCGTCTGGATGACGTAATTGACTTTGTGGGTAAGGCGACTTTTGTGTCCAAATTAGATCTCCTTAAAGGTTACTATCAGGTGCCTTTGACGGATAAGGCGAAGGAAATCCCTGCCTTCGTAATTCCAGGAGGTCATTATCAATACACAGTTACCCCCTTCGGAATGAAAAATTCCCCCTCTTCATTCCAGAAACTTATCCATCAGGCTATTAAAGGACTTGAAGGCACGGCAGCGTACCTAGATGATATTGTTGTGGTGTCTGATACTTGGGATCAACACCTACTTAGACTTAAGGCTCTTTTTGAGACCTTTAAGAGTTCCCATTTAACAGTTAATTTATCTAAATCTTCCTTTGGCCAGGCCACAGTCACTTTTCTAGGCCATGAAGTAGGTAGTGGTAAAGTTGCACCTAAACTTGCTAAAGTTCATGCTATTAAAGATTATCCAGTTCCTCATGATAGGAAATCTCTTCAACGTTTCCTAGGCATGATAGGATTTTATGGAAGATTCTGTAAGAATTTCTCAGATATTGTAGCCCCTCTTACCTCTCTTTCCAGTCACAAAGTTCCCTTTAATTGGACCCCAGATTGTCAAACTTCTTTTGACAAAGCAAAAAGAATATTATGTACTGCACCCATTCTCTTGTCTCCAGACATTTCCAAACCTTTTTCATTACAGGTTGATTCTTGTGAGTCTGGGGTTGGGGCAGTACTATTACAAAACAAGAATGAGGAGTTGCAGCCTGTAGCATACTTTTCAGCCAAGTTCCAGCCACATCAGAGGGCTTACTCTACCAATGAAAAAGAAGCCCTCGCGCTGATACTGGCTTTGGAGCATTTCGATGTTTATGTGGGCCAGACATTGCAGGTGGTCACAGTCTAGAGTGATCACAATCCTCTAGTATATCTCCAAGCCATGAAGAACCATAACACAAGGCTCATGCTCTGGATGCTAAGACTGCAACCATACTCACTCAGAATTAAATATATTGCCGGCAAAGAAAATGTGTTGGCGGACTCTTTATCTAGAGTCTAATATTTTTATTTATGTAGGTTAGGATGTTATATTATTTGTGGTAACCCCTTTTCATGCTCTTTTTTTTTATCCCCTGGTGTGGGGCTTTTTTTTAGTGAGGGGATTCGGGCTACCGTCTCACTCTGAGTTTAGGGTTTGGCTTTTTGTCACGAGAAAAGCTGAGCTCTATCTAAGAGTTGGATGGTGGAGAGGAAAGGCAGTCCCATTATTTTGTGCCATGGCGGCACGGTTACCACTGGGAGGTGGCAGCCTAATCCTGAGCCTTCTCGGGGTGGGGATGTGGCATGCAAAGAGTACGTAACCTTTATTCGGCACATGTACACACCCTCATTTACAGGCTATCTCCCCCAACCAGCGAACCAGGTTGCTAAGAGTTGATGGGGCCCCGTCGTTCAACTAGTGACCAGGTTCTAGCCAATAAGAAAATGGTTTTGGCAATTGCAGAGGTTATGTGGGTACCACTCTCCTGTCTGCCCTTGTCATTCCCATTCTAGAGCTGATTGAAGCATGGTCTGCTATCTTGTGGCTTCTATTTCTGCATTGCTTACCGTGGAGTGCACTATACTTATCACTGTGCATAGTGTACATATTGCTGGTGAAGGATAATATAAGTCAAAACTTTTCTGTTGTGTTTGTTTTGCTCCCATTGACCATGGCGTAATAGCGCACAAAATGCGTGCTAAAGGAATAACAGGAAAAGTCGGTCGATGGATCTATAATTTCCTCACTAACAGAACACAGAGAGTAGTCGTCAACAGAGTAAAGTCCGAGGCAGCTACGGTGAAAAGCTCTGTTCCACAAGGCACAGTACTCGCTCCCATCTTGTTCCTCATCCTCATATCAGACATAGACAAGGATGTCAGCCACAGCACCGTGTCTTCCTTTGCAGATGACACCCGAATCTGCATGACAGTGTCTTCCATTGCAGACACTACAAGGCTCCAGGCGGACATCAACCAAATCTTTCAGTGGGCTGCAGAAAACAATATGAAGTTCAATGATGAGAAATTTCAATTACTCAGATATGGTAAACACGAGGAAATTAAATCTTCATCAGAGTACAAAACAAATTCTGGCCACAAAATAGAGTGAAACACCAACGTCAAAGACCTGGGAGTGATCATGTCGGAGGATCTCGCCTTCAAGGACCATAACATTGTATCAATCACATCTGCTAGAAAAATGGCAGGATGGATAATGAGAACCTTCAAAACTAGGGAGGCCAAGCCCGTGATGACACTCTTCAGGTCACTTGTTCTATCTAGGCTGGAATATTGCTGCACACTAACAGCACCTTTCAAGGCAGGTGAAATTGCTGACCTAGAAAATGTACAGAGAACCTTCACGGCACTCATAACGGAGATAAAACACCTCAATTACTGGGAGCGCTTGAGGTTCCTAAAACTGTATTCCCTGGAATGCAGGCGGGAGAGATACATGATTATATACACCTGGAAAATCCTAGAGGGACTAGTACCGAACTTGCACATGAAAATCACTCACTACGAAAGCAAAAGACTTGGCAGACGATGCAACATCCCCCAATGAAAAGCAGGGGTGTCACTAGCACGTTAAGAGACCATACAGTAAGTGTCAGGGGCCCGAGACTGTTCAACTGCCTCCCAGCATACATAAGGGGGATTACCAACAGATCCCTGGCAGTCTTCAAGCTGGCACTGGACAAGCACCTAAAGTCGGTTCCTGACCAGCCGGGCTATGGCTCGTACGTTGGTTTGCGTGCAGCCAGCAGCAACAGCCTGGTTGATCAGGCTCTGATCCACCAGGAGGCCTGGTCACAGGCCGGGCCGCGGGGGCGTTGACCCCCGGAACTCTCCCCAGGTAACTCCAGGTCCAGGTAATTACACCCGGGATAACAGGCCATTTGGAACCCTGGGTTGTAATAGGGGTATTATTAGACTTGTAAATCAGGAAGGAGGGGTAGGATAGGGATGGTGTATGCTATTGTGGGAAGGGATGTCAGGGGTATGAAACGGGGTCGCCTCCTGGGGTTGACAGTTGCTAAGGTTGTGTGTGATTTGATGGGAGTGAGAGTTGTTGAACTAACTCACTTTTTCTGAGGTGTAAGAAATATCATTGGCAGTTATTGTCACCTGGTTGAGATGACATTATGTTATAACCTTATCTACATAATTATGTGAATTTAGATATGCAATATAATGTGTCTTGGTGTTATTGTGAACACCAATGATTATATATTTATTTAAGGATTCCTTCATGTTTTGTAAGGATGTATGTAAGCATGTTAGTACATAAACATTTTGATGGTATCATAGGTATTTAGTGGTAGGGTGTGGATGGTGTGGTTATGGGAGGAATAGAGCCTTTATGCTTGGACCTGAGTCTTGCTAGTAGAGATTCTGTAACCTGTAGCCATACGTGTCTACCTATATATGTAGTTGTGCATAATTTAAAATGACCAATGTAACTTGTCATAATAGTGAGGCATTCATACCTGTTTTTTAACTAGTGGCACGTTTTTGTATTGTATATATAATGTAAGATCTTGCCTGGGGTGTTCTTGCTTATATATTGTTACAGATGTTTTTCACAAGTTCATTATATATGATTATGTGATGAGTTTTTGATCTTGTGTTTAGCCAGGTGAAACTGGACAGTTTTCACTTGGGGGGGGGGGGGGGTAGGAGTGTAAGCAATCTCTGCAATAGCAGGTCATGTGAAACACATGTCATAATTTTTAAGATGTCTAATGTTGTCCAGTCTCGGTAGGATGTGATGTATAGATTATCTCTGGCAGTGTAAAAAATCTGTCTGCAGGAGGGACCAATGTGTAAATTTATTTATTTTGGTAGGTTTATATATATAGTGTGTTTTAGGGTAATATATATTATAAGACGCTAATTACCATCAATGACTGTTGGTGGTTATGAGTGGTGATGGCAGACACAGTTACTAGGCATGTGGGAGGGGGAGTTGAAGTGTTAGCGGTAGTGTATTAAATCCACCACCATGCACGATATTGATTATTACCATAGGGTATATGAGGGTTAGGGTGTGGATTGTGTTCTATGGTGGATGTGTGCCATCATGTTCAGACATTCCTTGTATTATAGTGTCAGCCGTTTAGCTGGCTGGATTGTGTTTCTATATTTTGTTATTGAAGTTCTTAATGCTCTTATAAATGTATAAGTATAAGAGATTTGTCACTGAGTATACTAAGGTGAAAGTGGCACGTTTTCACGGGGGGGAGGAGTGTAAGCATTAATGGGTAGGTATCTATCGTTTTTTATAAGACCATCTTTTCACGTGAAGCACAGTACGTATAAACAGTGTTTGATTTGAGTGCAGCCAGTTCTGATGTCATTATATATGTACTTCTTTATTATTTGTGTAGTCACAGTTGATTATTGTTTACTGCCTGTATCTTGTTACATATTGATTATGTACCCATATATTTTGTACCTGAGTTTTAAATAAAATAAAAAAAAAAACAAAAAAAAATTAAAGATATATAGTTTCCTGCTCATACAGAGATGTTTGATCTTGTCATCATTGTAAAGTACGAAATGCATGTTGATAACTTACAGGTAACAAGTTATATGTCTCTAGAATAGTTTCCTTGACGGCATCATAACTAATGTACTTGACAAATGGTAAAGCAGCAGTACAAGTTTGAGCTCTTCCTGTCAAAGCTGTGTGCAACAAGGTAGCCCAGTGCTTACGTGGCCAGTTCATAGCATGTGCCTGGTTCTCAAACACATCAAAATAGGTGTCTAAATCACTCTCAAAAAACTTAGGAAACATTGAGGCAGCTTTCTGCACATTAAATGAGTCCTGTGTTGTACTAACAGGTTTATCAACTTTGTCAGATCTATTAGTCTGTTGTCTTCCGAGATGAACATTTTCTCTCTGGAAATCTTCTTTGTTCAGTTTCCTCTGTGCCTCTATCTGTGCAGTCTGCAACATAATAAGGCATTCCAGTCTCTCAAATTGTTCCTCAGAGATAGGACCAGTTGGTAAAGGAGGAGTGGGGAATCTAACGAATGAGTCTGGATGATCCTTAGGTCGGACACCTTGTCCAGCCATCCCTAGAGAGTCTAGATCTGGTCTAGGATAAGTAGATATAGGTGTAGCATACACGGTACTAGTATGAGGCTGAGTCATACTACCAGCTACACTCTGTACTATTGTGTTAGTCAGGCGGGAAGGTGTGAGCATGAACGGAGTTATACTAGGCTCACACTTCTGCCGTAGTTGCTCTCTCTTCTACATCATCAAATAGTTATACTTTCTAATAGCAACACTATGCTCTCTGTATCTGAATCATAATCAGACATCTCTGCATAAGCAGGAAACTATATATCTTTAATTAATGCTCTGACAGTTTCTGCGGTGTAATTCCTGTTATACGTCACACCGAGATATTTGGCTACTCGCCAACACGTCTGAAGTTTTAAGGTACTCAACTCCGACAAAGTCAGAGTATCAATTAACTGTTTCACTTTGACATACATCACGAAAATAAGTGCACTACGAGAGAGTGATTATGGGAAACTATAATCTTAATAGGAATTTTAGTTTTGGTTGTCTTAGAGCTAGAGCTCATAAACAGTATTTCCATCTCCTTGGATCAAAAGACTCAGTCAAGTACAAACATCCACATATTATGTTGTACAAGACTAAACTCAAAGTCTTCAGATTAGGAAAGTACTCAAAGTGTTTGACCATAGAGTTACTAGTGTGTCAAACAAGACAATTTCTCCAACACCTTGGATCAAGAGCCTCCCGGACAGGCCCCCATTTGTTACAAAAAATGTGGTATCTAATAAGCATAGAGATCTCCAGTGAATACTAGAAAGGACTGCCCTTCTAGCATCCAGCCTGTTACTGGGTTTTTGTAACAAGTAGTATCCTGGTCCAGTTATTCATTAGAATTTAGTAAGTTTCAATAGTGCTTCAGGATTACAACTGGTAGGGTGCTAACTAAAGAAATTAAAATTTAATAAGTGTATTAACAATTAAGTTGTCTAGGCATACATTATCAAAGTAAATTATAGTAATCAATTGAATATAATATAGGATACAAGTTCCTACACTTCTCTCGTGTACAGTAGTATTGTGCTGAAGGCACATATCACATCTTTATGGCTTTTAAGTACCGTCTGGTACATTGTTAGCATTTAATAACATAATACAAATATTTACAAGAAAGTTTGTGTGTATGTAAATGCTCTAAGTAGTTCGCTATGTCTCAAGACTCGACTAGACTTAACCAGTTACTGACTAAAAGTCCTGACACAAACTAACTTCTTGACCAACCTGGCATTCAGAATAGCTTGCTTGAGCATTAAAACGACTGTTAAACAGAACAGCAATGTAACAAGCAACAGCAACACAGAATCACGAACAAGGAGATAATATAACGACATTAAGTAGGGACCATCTGCAGATCCTCCACAAAAAGTCACAAAACTCCCATACTACTGAATCTAAGTTCAGCATTAGAAAAATCCCTGACTGTGACAGTACACAGATACCAGTACAAATTAGGCCAGAAGCTACAGCTCAGGACCTGAGTTTCTTAGAATGTCTATGTGACACACAACATCAGTACATCGAAAATCACTAAGTCTAGACTATGTTCTGTGAACAGAGTTACACAGAACCAACAACAAGAAAGTGACAGAGACGATCTTCCAACAAAGGCCATCAAGGGAGAGTTGGAGAGGTAGTCTTGCTAGAAGCAACGTCAAACCGACAATCATCTAGCGCAGGCCAGGCTGACTCTCCCTCAGGTGTTGTGTCATCACCCTCCCTGATCACGTGACTCCATGGATTGCTGCTGCCCAGCAACACAGAGAAGCCAGCAGTGTAACGAGCGACGAGCGGAGCGATAGACAATGCTGTCAGCTACTTAACACTTGAACTATGAGCACTGAATAATATGTAAATATTACATCCTACCTAATATAACTAAGTCAAATAATATAAAGCAATATATTTACAATTTAGCTAATATCGCAAATATAATCAATATAAAATTATATAAACAGGTAATATACATTATATACATTGTGACCCATTCAGGGGTCACAACAATGCCTCACTCATGTCAGTCTCAGCAAGGGGCTCCTCCACCACCTCACTCCACAAACGACCATGCCCCTGCTCGTGCCTTGAGCCCTCAATGACTACATCCAACACGGGAACAGGGGCCTCACCAGTCTGTGCAGGCGCCTGCCTCTGCTTCACACACATTGCCGCCATATGATCATATGCCCAAATAGGAGGCAGGTACGTCGCTGCCCAGCGTACGACACTAGAACCTGTGTCTTGAAATCCTCCAAAACAACATAGGATGGGATGGGATGGGATGCCACAAAGTCGTCTTCAGGGAAAATGTTCCCTCCAGACGGCCCACATAAGCACCCGCTGCCCACTTGCCTTGTTGTGCCAGATGTACAGTCCCGTAAGCCTCAAAAACGCTCCTTATGTCTGCTTCATCCACCTCAAATGGTACAATGCGGAGCTTTACCCATGTGAAGTGCCGGGAGACGTCAGTCAATCTCACTCGCACAGCCGGTGTAGAGTCTATACTCATGTCTTGAAACCGAGTCATCAATGATTCATACACAGATGTTGAATTCAGTTTCAAGAAAATCCTGTATGCCCCACTCAGGGCTACACCATACACCACCTCATCCAGGATTCCATATGCGTACCTTATGATGGCCAGAAGCAACACTTGTGCAGACATGGGTTAAATTTCCCCACGGATCAGCTCAATGCCAATGGTGTTTACGCGACGCCTCACACTGAGTGCCATGTTGATACAAGGTGGCTCGCCTGAATGAACAGTAGAGGGGTGCAGAGCACAACCGCTCTTTACCACAGTCAGGCAGCGAATATATGATGGGAGAAGTAATGATTTTCTCTGATGTTGGACCAGAGAAAATGGATTTTTTTCCCTCTGCCCAGCTACTACACCTCATATTTATGTGAAATTTGTTGTACTGTAATTATGTAAGTTTATTCAGGTATACACAAATACAGTTACATAGATTATCATATACAGCAGCATATGTGTAGAGAACCTTCATTAACCCCAAAAAAAGTCAGTGATTTATTTCCATTGGGGGTGTATGTATCATGTTTAAATGCTCTGTAACGTATTTCTTATATAATTTTCATGAAAATATCATACACGGATTAATGAAAATGTATATATTAGAGTAAAATAAGACATTTAATGTGCCAAAGAGTGATTATTATTATTTTTATTATATATTATTATTATTACTAAGGTGTTAGGACTAGAGGGACACTCTTAGTGATTTTAATGTGTACCAGCACACCAGCACAGTTTTTAAGTTTATTTAGGTACAGGTACACATAAGTAAGACTCATGATATCGTAATGACATGATTGCAAACACACCATACCATGGGTAGGGATAGAACCCGCGATCAGAGTCTCAAAACTCCAGACCGTCGCCTTAGCCACTGGACCAGCTAGCCACAATAAGATTCGTCCAACTAGGTATATTTCTACACCATAGAAAGGTTAGCATAGGCACCACTGTGACTACAAATGCAAGTTGGACGAATCTTATTGTGGCTAGCTGGTCCAGTGGCTAACGCGACAGTCTGGAGTTTTGAGACTCTGCGGGTTCTATCCACACCCATGGTATGGTTTGTTTGCAATCGTATCATTACGATTTCGTGAGTCATGTTAACGGCTTTGAGGGGACTTGAGCTAGAATTCATCACGGCTACGCTAGCTGGAGATTCGTCTGTAAAAACTTGCATTTGTGGTCACAGTGGTGCCTATGCTAACCTTCCTATGATGTAGAAATATACCTAGTTGGACGAATCTCATTGTGGCTAGCTGGTCCAGTGGCTAACGTAAAGGTCTGGAGTTTTGAGACTCTCTGATTGCGGGTTCTATTCCCGCCCGTGGTATGGTTTGTTTACAATCGTGTCATTACGATTTCGTGAGTCATGTTAATGGCTTTGAGGGGACTTGAGCTAGAGTTCGTAACAGCCACGCTAGCTGGAGATTCGTCTGTAAAAGCTTGCATTTGTGGTCACAGTGATTGCCTATGCTAACCTTCCTATGGTGTAGAAATATACCTAGTTGGATGAATCTTATTGTGGCTAGCTGGTCCAGTGGCTAACGTGACGGTCTGGAGTTTTGAGACTCTGATCCCGGGTTATATCCCCGCCCGTGGTATGGTTTGTTTACACGTAAGTATACTTGTCTTAGTACATATAAAATACGCAGTAACTTTAAAACACTTGAAATTTTGGAAAGTTTCCAGTCATAATGGAGAGATGTGCACATGGAGAATGTAAACAAACCGGGTGGTGTGCAGTGACTGTATTAGAAAATCAAGTGGGTGGAGCCATATAGCGAATTTTGGCCATAATTTGAAATGTCTGTAATAGCAGAACGCAGTAAAGCAGGGCTCTACGGTACTTCTAAATAACTCGGTTCACTTTATTCCTATTGTACCTCTTTTTACTGTAACTGATTTTCACGCAGTTGAGTTACTTAGCTATTTTGCTTTTTAAGGCTATAAATGTAGTGAAGCAAATCTGCTCCTCGAGTCTTACTTATGTTAAGGTATGATAAATATTCGTCGGTGATATTTTTAGCGAGTTTCCCATCAAAATTATTAAAAAAAATCCAGAATTATTGGTAATATATGTTCTAAGGCTAAGCAGTAAAATTCATGAACAGTGTAAAGGGTGAGTAGTATGTGGACATGTCTTGTACACGTCCATGGATGATACGTCTTCCAGTTGCCACCACGTCCAGATCATGATAAGTAAGTTTTTATTCATTTACAGGTACCATAAATATAGTTACATAAATTATCATACATAGCAACATATGTGTAGATTACCCAGGATAACCCAGAAAAAGTCAGACAAAGCGACTTATTTACATTGGGGTCCTTGTAATAATTGTCTAAATAGGCAAGTAATTTAAGTATGTAAAATGTAGTTACAATAAAGGGAAAGCAAATTCAGTTATTTAAATTTAAAGGTCAAAAAAGGTAAGAAAATTATCTATGTGGAAAGTAGTTACAATAACAGGAAATATACTATGGGTTAGGTAAATTCAGTTATGTACATTAATATTAAAGAAAAGATCAGTTTACAGTACATGTATGCTATATATACTGCAAGGAATCACTCTCTTCTCTTTCTGTAGGTACATTTATTAGGTACCTCTTGACTCTCTTCTTGAACTTGCCCATGCTATGACAGGCTTTGATATGTGCAGGTAGTCTGTTCCATCCCTTTACTGCTGTACAATAAAGGGTGAGTGGCGTTAGTGTGTGTATGCGCCTGCAGAGAGTGATGCGCCTGTGACAGCAGATTTTGTGAGGGATGAGCTCATTTATTATTTCTGTTCATTACCACTTGTTGCTGTCGTGGGCGGGGATTGGGAGATCTTCTGAGGGATGTGTGTTTACAGGACATGTTTGGGGGTGGGACTTGGGAGGTAGAGCACACTTTTGTCAGACGTGGATATGTGGCAAAGCAAAGCTATATCGGGTGTACATCACTAAGTGGGTAAGAGTGGAGTCGTTGCATACAGTGGAGGTGGAGTATTCTGATCATAGGGGGGTTGTGGTAGACTTGGGGTGGTAGGGGTTGGCTGGGAGGTGTAAAAGCTATTGGAAGTCAAATACAAGGACCCTGGGTGATGAGAAGGGACAGGGGGGGTTTGAAACATTGTGGGAGGGGCTCAGTGTGGAAGTCATGGGTGTGAAGGATTTGCTGGGGTGGTGGGATGGGGTGGCTAAGGGAAAGATAGGTCAGTTTTATGTGAGGGAGGAGAAACGCATTATGCAACAAACGTATTGGCTCCCTCAGTACTTAGAGGGTAGGTTGAGGGCTTGTTATGGAAGGGGTGGGCACAGGAGGGTACATCCTGTGGAAGATATTGAAGGAAAGGATTCGTGAGCTGCAAAATGAGCGTTTTGATGCGGTGCTTATGCAGGGGGGTTGAGGTGTTTTTGGGTGATCAACCATTGGTGTGTGTCTTACAGGGACAGCAGAGCCGACGGAAAGCCACTGAGATTGGTAAGTTAGTCCTCCAGTCGGAAGTGGGGGGTTATCGTGAGGGACAAGTGTTGCGGAAAAGAGAGAGGATGAGTGGTTATGCGGATGCATGGTATGAGCAGTATTTGGGGAGTAGTGCAGTGGGAGCAGAGGCTTTACATAGCATCTGCGAGCTAGTGCCACGTTCATTGAGGCGTAGTGATCGGGTAGCGCTGGGTGGGGAGACAGATGAGGGTAAGGTTTTGCGGGCATTGGTGGGTATGTGTACAGGAAAGGCACCAGGGATAGATGGACTCCCATGTGAATTCTACCTGTGGCATTGGCAGTTAATGTGTGGGTTCTTGGTGAGGTTGATGAATGCCATGGAGAGGGGGCATTTGGGGGAGTTACAAGCAACAGCAGTGGTCGTTCTGGTCCCAAAGGGAGAGGCCCAGAGTACCCTGAAGGATTATCGGGTGCTATCTTTACTGTGTGGATTATAAATTGTTTGCAAAAATACTGGGTAATCGCCTGAAATGTGTTGTGGGGCAAGTCGTATCGGGAGGGCAATACGGGTTGCCTGGCAGGTCTATGGTCGAGGGCCATGGGCATATTAAGGGGTTTGTGGAGGGTTTGGGGGGCAAAGCAGGGTTTACTTGGCAGGGGGCATATAACCGTGTGGAACAGAAGGCATTGTGGCAGATTCTTCTGCAGCAGGGATTTGGGGAGGAAGCTGTGGAGTTGGTGGAGATACTGTATCGAGGGGCGCAGGTGCGTGTGCAAATCAGTGGTCACATAGGGGAAGCAGTGTGTATGGGTCGGGGCCTCAGGCAAGGATGTCCACTTTCGCAAATCCTGTTTGCCTGGATGGGGGAGGTGGGGCATTGGCCGGGGATCGTGGGATATGTCGATGACATGATGGTACTTGTGCATGAGGGAAAGAATTTAAGAGAGGTGGGAGAGGTCATTCATATGTTTGGGGTGGCTACCGGGATGAGGGTAAATGTGGAGAAATTGTGCTTCATGAGGCTGGGGAATCGTAACTGGTAGGGAGAGTGGTGTGCCAGAGTGGAGTGGAGGGTGGTGGATAGCGTAAAGATATGTGGAATAGTGTATATGGAGGATCAAGAGCGGACGAGAGAGGTGAACTCCAAGTATTGTAGAACGGGTGGAGCATAGATTGGGGAGTTTGCGACCATACCATTTGACATTATTGCAGAGGGCTATCATGGTAAACACATTACTATTCAGTAAGATCTGGCACATGGTGGCAGTATACCCCATTACGGGGCAAGGAGTTGCGAGAATCTTAAAAAGGGTGTTCAGATTTATATGGGGATCAGGGTGTGATTGGCTGAGAAGGGAGGTGGTAATGTGCTGGAACGTCAGGGGGGGGGTTAGGGTTATTGGATCTGTGTCTTCAATTGAACTTTATTAACTTAAGACTAAGGGAGATTGACACAAGTCAGTCCATCTATCATCATTCCATCATGCAGGAGGAGCCACATGAATAACAAAAAGGCACAATACCGTGACTGGAACGATCCACAAATAACCCGCACATAAAAGAGAAGCTTACGACGACGTTTCGGTCCGACTTGGACCATTGACAAAGTCATTTTGACTTTGTCAATGGTCCAATGGTCGTAAGCTTCTCTCTTTTATGTGTGGGTTATTTGTGTATGGAGCCACATGTCTATGATGCATCCAACAAGATAAGCAGACTTGGATGTCACTACCGCCCGGCTCCGGCTGGGTTACAAATATCTATGGCAGATTAAATCACCACCACCAGATGTAGACCAAACTAAATGTAAACTTTGCCAGATGGACTATTGTCACACCTTGCGTCATTACGTACTGGAGTGTGATCAGATTAATGAATTTAGAGACAACTCACTCAGAAATGTTCAAGAAATGGCAAAGTATTTTATCCACAGTGGTATATTGCAGACCATTCTGGAGAAATACCCTGACTTTGCTAGCTGCATATAATGCATTACCACGTCTGTGTGTGTGTGTGTGTGTGTGTGTGTGTGTGTGGGTGTGTGTGTGTGTGTGTATGTGTGTGTGTGTGTTTTTATGTGGGTGTGTGTGTGAGTGTGTGGGGGTGTGCGTGTTGTGTGTATGCATATATTTGTACGCTCGTGTACATATGTGTGTGCGTGCGCCCTCGTGTGTGTATGTGTGGGCGCGCGCTCGTGTGGGTGTATTTGTAATATTTGTATTTATAACTCATTACAATTTTGACCAGGTGTGGACATATCAGTGGCTCATTACTTTGTAATTTGTTCATGACTGTAACCATGTATAGGAGTGAGGCTGATTCATTACCTTTGTAACTTGCCATGATTGTGACTAGATCTACCTGGAGTTCATTACCTTTGTAACTAGTTCATCTATCATAACTTTGGGGTCCAGTCCCTGGACCCATTATGTACCTTTGTAATCTTTTGACTACCGCCCACAGGATGGGTATGGGGTGCATAACAAAGATATTAAACTAACTAACGTTGGGTGTTGTGATTGTGATTTTATCATTTTCCGTGACAGGTTTCTTCTCCTGTGTACAGCTATGTGTATGTGTGATATTTTCCGTATGTATCTATTGTTCTCAATATGTTAATTCTATATATTATATCTGTTTGTACAATATGTTCTCGATAAAATAAAAAAAAAAAGCCATATGTCGGTGTACTGGGATCAAAGTAAACTCTAAGGTGCACATAAACTGTTGCTCTCAGTGAACTTTAATCAAGAAAGATATATTCATTGAAATATACATAAAATGGTGTATATACCGTAACCTATATTCAGGAAAATTTCTTTGCCTCTCTTTTAGGTAATTTACCGAAAAAAATAATGATCGCACAGAATGAATCTTTCCAATTATTATCTATAATTAGGCTTTTAAAGGCTTTTCTATAATTTTACAAATTATTTTGTTCCAGCTGAAATCATTCCCAGTAATAATTAACCTTGTTTGACCCCAGTAGTTGTTTGCTGTTTGATGTCCTTTGATTTTTACAGGAGACTTTCATATATGACTCATGAAATCGTAATGACACGATTGCAAACAAACCATACCACGGGCGGGATTTGAACCCGCGGTCAGAGAGTCTCAAAACTCCAGACCGTCGCGTTAGCCACTAGACCAGCTAGCTTCAATAAGATTAGTCCATCTAGGTATATTTCTACACGATAGGAAGATTAGCAAAGGCACCACTGTGTCCACGAATCTCCCGCTAGCATGGCCGTGACGAACTCTAGCTGAAGTCCCCTCAAAGCCGCAAACATGCATTTGTGGACACAGTGGTGCCTATGCTAACCTTCCTATGGTGTAGAAATATACCTAGTTGGACGAATCTTATTGAAGCTAGCTGGCCCAGTGGCTAACCGATGGTCTGGAGACTCTGACCGCGGATTCAAATCCCGCCCGTGGTATTGTTTGACTTTCATATATTCTTAGATGATGACCCGCCGTTGGAGCTTTTGGTCATCTGACCGAAGACTTTCGCTGGCTTACCAGTCCACCCTTTTATAAATTATGGTCCTAATTATAACCATTTAATGCTAAATTTATAAGAAACCATATAACATTATAAACTTAGACTAATGCTAACCTTTGAAATTGGCTAATGCATTTCTAGCTTAAAAGCTAAAGATTACAATTTTATAAGGCCCAATTTAATGGGCCAAGTAAAAATTAGTTAAGACTCATTGAGTTGTTCCCCTCCACGGAAATCTTTAGTAAAAGGCGAAAGATTTATTCGTTATGAAGGGAAACCAGAGTTAAAGTTCAACTCGTCCTCTTGATACCAACGTCATCTCGCTGAGGCAACATATCGGACATCATCTCCACGCAAGAAGGGCATTTTAAGATTTACAGTTATTTTATTTCGATGGTCAAATAATTATAACAGATTGGTATATGAACTACACATTACAGAATCTTTTATGAATTGTTCACAGTAATATTCAACTTTACATTTTCACATTAACTTTCATAAATTTTTAATAATGAAATGTTATGAGTCGCATCCTGAGTAAGAGAAGCAAGATGGAAATAAGCCACACTGACTACGTTATTCTGGGCTTCTAACTCAGGATATAAGTTTATTCTGGTATACACAAATACAGTTACATAGATTATCATACATGTGCAGAGAACCCAGGATAACCTCAAAAAGTCAGTCACTTACGTGTACTTACTGAAACTCAAGTGAAATTTGCCCTATTGCCCCCTGTTTAGTTTAATATGTTTATTATGCACCCCATACCCATCCTGTGGGCGGTAGTCAAAAGATTACAGAGGTACATAATTGGTCCAGGGACTGGACTCCAAAGTTTTGATAGCTGAGCAAGTTACAGAGGTAATGAATTCACAATTTACAAAGGTAATGAACTCACAAATTACAAAGGTAATGAACTCCGGGTAGGTCTAGTCACAATCATGACAAGTTACAAAGGTATTTACAGATTACAGAGGTACGTAATGGATCCAGGGACTGGGCCCCAAAGTTTGGATGGCTGAACTAGGTACAAGGTAATGAACTCACAAGTTACAAAGGTAATGAATACTGTAAGAATGTAAAGTAAAAGGACACAAGTGCAACTAATGTGACATTTATTTTTTTTTTTTTTATATTTTATTTAAAACCAATACAGTTTAACATAAAAATAAAGAAACAGTATGGAGCCTAATCAAATTAACTGACAAACGGATTGTACTTACATGCTCGCAAGATATTACAACAAAAACTTACATCAAGAACATAACTAAAAACAAAATTACATGTCACAGGGTCATGAATTGACATATATACAAAACCTTGCATATATATAAATTGTACATATAAATGACATCTGACAAAGGTTCAATACACTTGAACATAAAATATACAAAGAAGTTATTTCAGTTAAATCCCATCCTTCACATTAATCAAAAAACCAAAACCTAACATCATAATCTGACTAGATAATCTACAAACTTATCCCTAACAATACAGCTGAACATATCCCAACATACAAATAAACAGAAAAAGAATACAGCTTAGAACACAATAACAACAAATGGACTACGTCACTAAACTGTCTAGATATGTCTGTATACCATACAGACTAAACTGTAACATCAAGAACTTGCATTAACACCAAACCGGTATCAGGGTACAGACCAGAATTATAAACTTTAAAAAGAATCAATCATGCATATATAAAGTATTACATAACGTCTGACCCATGACAAAGGCTCAATACAAAAGAAAGGGATATATATTTATATATATACACACACACACCCACACCCACATCCACACACACACACACACCCACACCCACATCCACACACACACACCCACACGTACACACAAAAATTTTCACAAAATCACATTAATCAGATGCACTGTAAGCACAATGCAAAACAGTATATAAGTATATCTCATCGTGCAAAAACCCAGCACGTAACATAAATACAAACTAAAACACACTTCATGTCGCAAAGAACTTATTTCTCAAGAATCATGTTATACAAGACTGATACACATCATAATTATACATAAAAAAATCTACTATATTATACCTACATTCTGAAAAGTGTTATATCTAACATAACGAGACCTTGAGCTCTACATCCACACTTGGATGCCATAAAGTCTCAATGAAAACCAGGAAACCATTCCAAACCCACATTCACAACACTCTCACGACCCCCCCCCCGCCAGGGAGGCGAGCCCGCGGTTACCCCCGGACTCCCTCCACCACGGTAGTGTGCGGTACCCCTTCACTCACCCCTCTGCTTTTAGGCAATCACCCATGGCAGTTACCTGGCTGCAGTGGTGTGAAGTGGTGCTGTCACACCTCGGCTAACAACTTAGGTGCACTGTGATCGTCAAGATGGCGGTTAGTCTGAGACGAAGGATAAATACTGTAGGCATCGAGCTACTTAAAGGAACGATAACGACCAGTTCTGCGCAAGTCTTATTGCCAAAGATCATACGGGAGACTTATGGAGTACAAGATTGTGACTTGTATGGTGTAGCATTGAACGGAGGACAACGAATTTTCGTCAAACTGCTATCAGCAACGGTTTATGAATCGTTAGTCACCAGGTTTCAGGACGTGAGTCTTAACGTCACACCAGCTGTCACTGTAAGAATGATAGATGTTTCACGGTATTATACGTGGATCAAGTTACGCAACGTTCCCTTTGAGGCGGACGAGGCAGATATAAGGAAAGTTTTTGAGAAGTATGGGACGGTGCATTATGCTCAACATGGTACGTGGGCGGCAGGAGCCTATGCTGGTTTTCCAGAGGGTTCTTTCAACCTCAAAATGACTTTGAGGCACCCAATACCATCCTATGTGTACCTACAAGATTTCAGGACGCAGGTAATGGTAATGTACCCAGGACAACGACGTACGTGCCGCCTATGTGGTGAGTATGATCACATAGCGGCGACCTGTGACAAGCGAAGACATGTGCCTGGACCTGTGGTGGACGTCGCAGCCCCTGCTTCAAAGGTGGCAGGTGAGGAACAAACATCGGATGGAGGGCGTGGTGTTTTGTGGAGCGAGATAGTGGATCGGGCACACAGGACTGGTGGTGAGTTGGAGTCCCGCCCCCAACTGCCTGATCAGGTGTCGTCTCCTGTGGATAAGGAGGAGCAGCAAGTACAAGAGAAGGTTCTTGAGATTGAGGAGGAATTGGTGGAGGTGTTGAAGACGTTGTCACCACCAGAGAGGGATGTTACATCTGAGCGTGGTGTCATTGGAGAATCGTCGCTTCCAGAAAGTCTGAGACATGATAATTTGGGACGTGATGGTGGTTTGGAGTCGTCCATGGACTCATTAAACCATTCTCAGGTGGAGGTGGAGGTTCATCGAGAGGTAACATCTGACCAAGATATGTGTAACATGACTGTCACGAGAAAGAGGGCGGCTACATCAGATTCTGATGACGTCCTTACGCCTGCACAAAGGCCTGGGAAACAGACTGAGGTGAAGTGTGAAGGTAGTGGTGTAGGTGGTGGTAGCCATGATAGGAGGCACCGGAAGAAGGGGGGAGGGAAAGAGAGCACTCTGAAGGTGTCGAACGTAAATTCAAGCTCTGGAGTTGTAAAGAGTGATGAGAGGAAGCAGGGGTGGAAACTTTAATAGGCCTTAGGTGTATGTCTGTAAATGTTAATGGGTTATGTAGCGGTATGAAGAGAGATTGGTTTCGTAATTTTCTGAATAAATCTAGAGTGGATGTTGTGTTCCTGCAGGAGCACAATTTCAAAGAGGGTAGGGTGTTGGAGGTGGCAGGATTTCGGGTAGTTACCCTGCCATCTCCCCGTCTAAAAGGTGGTGTGGGAATTTTAATAAGGGAGACGAGCCCGTTTGTTTTGCAGAGAAGCGAGGGAGGAGGGGGAGGGAGGGTGTTGCGTGTGGATGGGTGGTGGATGGGTAAGTGTGTGTCTTTTGTGAGTGTGTATGTGCCAGCGAAAAATAACATAAAGGTAAAGAATGATTTTGTGTGTGAGGATCTTGTGTTTTTCTTAAGTGCACTGCCAGAGGTGGCGATAGTTGGTGGGGACTGGAATAGTGTAATCAGGGTGGCTGATGTGGACCCAAGAGGGGCTGGATATATGTCTGTGGCTCTTAGGGATTTATTAAGGGATGTTAGGTTACGTGATGCCTTTGGGGGAGCGGTGTGGGAGACTGAATATACGTTTGTTAGGAGTGGTTATGCTGCGAGACTAGATAGAGTGTACCTTTCTCAGGGAGTGGACGTGAAATCTTTCAGTACTGTTGAGGCTACAATGTCAGATCATGGGGCAGTGGTGGTGGAGGTTGGGTGGGGGACGCTCACGGACATATATAGAAGTTATTGGAAATTAAATATAAGTGTGTTAGGTGATGAGGAGGGGTTGGAGGGGTTTTCAGTCCTATGGAGGGAGCTTAGTGTGGAAGAACAGGGAGTGGATGACATTGTGACATGGTGGGATAGTGTCGCAAAGGAAAGGATTAGAAAGTTTTATGTGAGAGAAGGAAAACGTATTAATAATTTAAAATATGGACTGGCTAACTATTTAGAGGATAGGTTAAGAGGTTGCTATGGGAGGGGGGTGGGTGGGAATAATTTTCCTATGGATGAAATAGCTGAAATAAAGGGGAGGTTGAGGGTGTTGCAAAATGAAAGGTTTCAAGCTGTAAGGATGCAGGCAGGGGTGGAGGAAGTGCTTTGGGGCGACAAGCCGTCAGCGTGTGTTTTGCGGCATCAAAAGCAAAGGCAGGCGGTGACAGCTATACCATGTTTAGAGGTAACGGAGATGGTTGGGAATTATAGAGTAGGGCAGGAGATACGAACCACGAAGGGGATGTGTGCGTATGCGGAGGCTTGGTACGAGAAGTACTGGAACAGTGGGGGGGTGGGTGACGGGGCATTGGACAAGGTGTGTACGTATGTGACGTGTAATTTAGGAAATAGTGATCGAAAGGCTTTAGGTGGGACGATTACGGCAGAGGAAATAGAGAATGCGTTAAGGGGAATGAGGAAGGGGAAAGCTCCCGGTATTGATGGTCTCCCGGTAGAATTTTATTTACAACATTGGGCGTTGATAAAGGAATTTATAGTTAGGTTATTTAATAGTATGAAGGAGAAGGGTAAGTTGGGGGAGAAGCAGGAAACAGCAGTAGTAGTGTTGGTCCCGAAGGTCAAGGGGCAGCCCACCCTTCGGGAGTACCGAGCCATATCACTGATGTGTGCAGACTATAAGGTGTTTGCAAAAATTTTAGGTAATAGGTTCAAATGTGTAGTGGAGAGGGTGGTGTCAAAATCTCAGTTCGGGTTGCCGGGAAGGTCGATGATTGAAGGACATGGGATACTGAGAAGTTTTGTGGAAGCTAAGGGTGGGGGTGGAGGGGCAGCTTTGTTGGCTCTAGACTGGCAGGGAGCATATGATAGAGTGGAAAGGGGAGCTTTGCAGGTTATACTTAGGAGACAGGGTTTTGGGGAGGAAATAGTCGAGTGGGTAAATACGTTGTACAAGGGGGCGAAAATGAGGATACAGATTAATGGGTGTATGGGGAGGGAAATTGCAATGGGAAGAGGCCTTAGACAGGGATGCCCCATGTCCCAAATATTGTTTGCGTGTTTCCAGGACCCCTTTTATAGAATGGTTGACCGTAGCTTATGTACGCCATGTGAGGGAAGTGTGGGGGGTGGGAGGGCCTGGCCGGGGTTAATTGGATATGTTGACGACACCACTGTTCTCATTCGTGAAGGGATGTCAATGGGAGTGTTGGACGAGGTGGTGCAATTATTTGGAAGTGCCACGGGTATGCAGGTAAATAGTGCGAAGTCAAGGTGCATGGGGTTGGGTTCTTGGGTGGGGGGTGTGGGGGGGAGATGTAATGTTGTTAAAGAATGGGCGGTGTCTTTAAAGATTTGTGGTATTATTTATAGGGATGACATGGTTGCGGCGCGGGAGGAAAACTCGGATAGGTTATTGGAAAGGATCGTGGGGCGTCTAGGTGTTCTGAGACCCCAGCACCTAACTCTGATACAGCGAGTGATAGTCGTGAACATTTTATTGTATAGTAAGGTTTGGTATGTTGCAGCTGTGTTCCCAATTACAGGGACAGCGATTGCGGGGATACTAAGACGGGTGTACAAATTTTTATGGGGTTCACGTTGTGATTGGTTACGGAGGGAGGTTGTAATGTTACCTGTAAGTCAGGGTGGGTTGGGGTTGTTGGATTTGAGACGGAGGGCTAAATGTGTGTTTATTAAATGGGAAGTGTTGCGTGAGGGTGTGAACGCGGGGCGTTTGGGAAGGATACACGACAGGCTGGGTATGTGGTATCGAGGAATGGAGTTGAGGGAATGTGAAATAGTTTTGAGGGCTGTGATGTTGGTTAGGGAACTGAGAAAGGTTCGTATAAGGGTTTTGTGTAGGTTACTTGTAGGTAGGTGCGTTGTCCCAGTTGAGGGTTTGTTCCCCATGTATGCGTGGAAGAGTATTTGGTTTAGATTTAGTAAATTGAAGTTAAAACCTCGGGCGCGTGAGGTGATGTTTCGTTTTCTGCATGGGATCCTTCCGTCTGGTGAGATATTACGAAACAGACAGGTTGTAGAGGGTGGGGGGTGTGGTATCTGTGGAGGGGATGAGACAGCGTTCCATGTAGTTTACTTTTGTGAAGGGCTAGAGGAGGTTAGGTGCTGGTTAAGTAGGTTGGTACAGAGGGTGGGGGGCCGTGGGGTGTCGGTTTTGCGTGCTCTAAGTCTAGATATGGGTGGGTTAGACGAGGGTGTCATAAGAGCTTTAGATTATATCATGGTAGATTATATATATATGTCGTGGGTGATGAGGGGGAGAGGGGATAGTGAGGAGAGAAGAAAGGTTCTTGCGGTAACGTTCTATCGTTACGTTACGATGTGTCGTAACAGAGATTTGTATGGGAGGAGGTGGGATCAGGCTTTCTCAGAGGGGTATAGAATGCTAACGTTAGGGATTCTCGTAAATCTGTGATTGGATATGAGTGAATGAAGGGGTTTTCATAGGTTGGAGGGAGTCAGGGGGCAACAGCGGGCTCGCCTCCCTGGGGGGGGGGGGTCGTGAGAGTGTTGTGAATGTGGGTTTGGAATGGTTTCCTGGTTTTCATTGGGACTTTATGGCATCCAAGTGTGGATGTAGAGCTCAAGGTCTCGTTATGGTAGATATAACACTTTTCAGAATGTAGGTATAATATAGTAGATTTATGTATAATTATGATGTGTATCAGTCTTGTATAACATGATTCTTGAGAAATAAGTTATTTGCGACATGCAGTGAGTTTTAGTTTGTATTTATGTTACGTGCTGGGTTTTTGCACGATGAGAGATACTTATATCCTGTTTTGCATTGTGCATACAGTGCATATGATTAATGTGATTTTGTGAAAATTTTTGTGTACGTGTGGGTGTGTGTGTGGATGTGGGTGTGGGTGTGTGTGTGGGGGTGTGTATGTGTATATATATAAATATATATCTCTTTCTATTGTATTGAGCCTTTGTCATGGGTCAGACGTTATGTAATACTTTATATACGCATGATTGATTCTTTTTAAAGTTTATAATTAAGGTCTGTACCCTGATACCGGTTTGGTGTTCATGCAAGTTCTTGATGTTAAGTTTTAGTCTGTATGGTATACAGACATATCTAGACAGTTTAGTGACGTAGTCCATTTGTCTGAAAGTTTTATATGGGTGTATTGTAACAGTATAGAGCTTGTTATTGTGTTCTAAGCTGTATTCTTTTCTGTTTATTTGTATGTTGGGATATGTTCAGCTGTATTGTTAGGGATAAGTATGTAGATTATCTAGTCAGATTATGATGTTAGGTTTTGGTTTTTTGATTAATGTGAAGGATGGGATTTAACTGATATAACTTCTTTGTATATTTTATGTTCAAGTGTATTGAACCTTTGTCAGATGTCATTTAAATGTACAATATATATATATATATGAAAGGTTTTGTATATATGTCAATTCATGACCCTGTGACATGTAATTTTGTTTTTAGTTATGTTCTTGATGTAAGTTTTTGTTGTAATATCTTGCGAGCATGTAAGTACAATCCGTTTGTCAGTTAATTTGATTAGGTTCCATACTGTTTCTTTATTTTTATGTTAAACTGTATTGGTTTTAAATAAAATATAAAAAAAAAAAGACTCCCTCCAACCTATGAAAACCCCTTCATTCACTCATATCCAATCACAGATTTACGAGAATCCCTAACGTTAGCATTCTATACCCCTCTGAGAAAGCCTGATCCCACCTCCTCCCATACAAATCTCTGTTACGACACCTCGTACTATAGAACGTTACCGCAAGAACCTTTCTTCTCTCCTCACTATCCCCTCTCCCCCTCATCACCCACGACATATATATATAATCTACCATGATATAATCTAAAGCTCTTATGACACCCTCGTCTAACCCACCCATATCTAGACTTAGAGCACGCAAAACCGACACCCCACGGCCCCCCACCCTCTGTGTGACATTTATTGTGGCAACGTTTCGCTCTCCAGGAGCTTTATCAAGCTCCTGGAGAGCGAAACGTTGCCACAATAAATGTCACATTAGTTGCACTTGTGTCCTTTTACTTTACATATTGTCGGTAATTCTACCAACTTTATTACAATACTGTAAGAATGGTTACTTACGTTTATACATGGCTACAATCATGAACAATTTATAGTGTAATGAGCAATTCACACTTCCACACCCGGTCACAACTGTAATGAGTTATTGGTGCAAATGTTGATTGTTGAGTCACACACACACACACACACACACACACACACACACACACACACACACACACACACACACACACACACACACACACGCACACACGGCAAATGTAGTTCCCATTTTCAAAAAAGGAGACAGAAAAGAGGCACTAAACTATAGACCTGTGTCATTGACGTGTATAGTATGCAAAATTATGGAGAAGATTATCAGGAGGAGAGTGGTGGAGCACCTGGAACGGAACAGGAGTATAAATGCCAACCAGCACGGATTCACGGAAGGCAAATCCTGTGTCACAAACCTTCTGGAGTTTTATGATAAAATAACAGAAGTAAGACAAGAGAGAGAGGGGTGGGTTGATTGCATCTTCTTGGACTGCAAGAAGGCCTTTGACACAGTTCCTCACAAGAGATTAGTGCAGAAGCTAGAGCATCAGGCGCATATAACAGGAAGGGCACTGCAATGGATCAGAGAATACCTGACAGGGAGGCAACAACGAGTCATGGTACGTAATGATGTATCACAGTGGGCACCTGTGACGAGCGGGGTCCCACAGGGGTCGGTCCTAGGACCAGTGCTATTATTGGTATATGTGAACGACATGACGGAAGGGTTAGACTCAGAAGTGTCCCTGTTTGCAGATGATGTGAAGTTAATGAGGAGAATTAAATCTGATGAGGACCAGGCAGGACTTCAAAGAGACCTGGACAGACTGGACACCTGGTCCAGCAAATGGCTTCTCGAATTTAATCCTGCCAAATGCAAAGTCATGAAGATAGGGGAAGGGCACAGAAGACCACAGACAGAGTATAGGCTAGGTGGCCAAAGACTGCAAACCTCACTCAAGGGGTGAGTATAACACCGAGCATGTCTCCGGAAGCACACATCAATCAGATAACTGCTGCAGCATATGGGCGCCTGGCAAACCTGAGAACAGCATTCCGATACCTTAGTAAGGAATCATTCAAGACACTGTACACCGTGTATGTCAGGCCCATACTGGAGTATGCAGCACCTGTTTGGAACCCGCACTTGATAAAGCACGTCAAGAAACTAGAGAAAGTACAAAGGTTTGCGACAAGGTTAGTTCCAGAGCTAAGGGGAATGTCCTATGAAGAAAGATTAAGGGAAATCGGCCTGACGACACTGGAGGACAGGAGGGTCAGGGGAGACATGATAACGACATATAAAATACTGCGTGGAATAGACAAGGTGGACAAAGACAGGACGTTCCAGGGAGGGGACACAGAAACAAGAGGCCACAATTGGAAGTTGAAGACACAAATGAGTCAGAGAGATAGTAGGAAGTATTTCTTCAGTCATAGAGTTGTAAGGCAGTGGAATAGCCTAGAAAATGAAGTAGTGGAGGCAGGAACCATACACAGTTTTAAGACGAGGTTTGATAAAGCTCATGGAGCGGGGAGAGAGAGGGCCTAGTAGCAACCGGTGAAGATGCGGGGCCAGGAGCTAGGACTCGACCCCTGCAACCACAAATAGGTGAGTACAAATAGGTGAGTACACACACACACACACACACACACACCAATTTTTAAAAAAGGAGACAGACATGAGGCACTAAACTACAGACCTGTATCACTAACGTGTATAGTATGCAAGGTCATAGAGAAGATCATCAGGAGGAGAGTGGTGGAGCACCTGGAAAGAAACAAGTGTATAATTGACAACCAGCACGGTTTCAGGGAAGGAAAATCCTGTGTCACAAACCTACTAGAGTTTTATGACAAGGTGACAGAAGTAAGACAAGAGAGAGAGGGGTGGATCGACTGCATATTTTTGGACTGCAAGAAGGCCTTCGACACAGTTCCTCACAAGAGGTTACTGCAAAAGCTAGAGGACCAGGCACACATAACAGGAAAGGCACTGAAATGGATCAGAGAATATCTGACAGGGAGGCAACAACGAGTCATGGTACGCGACGAGGTGTCAGAGTGGGCGCCTGTGACAAGCGGGGTTCCACAGGGGTCAGTCCTAGGACCTGTGCTGTTCTTGGTATATGTGAACGACATAACGGAAGGGATAGAATCAGAAGTGTCTTTGTTTGCAGATGATGTGAAGTTAATGAGAAGAATCAAATCGGACGAGGATCAGGCAGGACTACAAAGAGACCTGGACAGGCTACAAGCCTGGTCCAGCAACTGGCTCCTTGAATTTAACCCTGCCAAATGCAAAGTCATGAAGATTGGGGAAGGGCAAAGAAGACTGCAGACACAATATAGTTTAGATGGCCAAAGACTGCAAACCTCACTCAAGGAAAAAAATCTGGGGGTGAGTATAACACCGAGCATATCTCCTGAGGCGCACATCAATCAGATAACTGCTGCAGCATACGGGCGCCTGGCAAACCTACGGATAGCGTTCCGATACCTCAGTAAGGATTCGTTTAAGACTCTGTATACCATCTACGTCAGGCCCATACTGGAGTATGCAGCACCAGTTTGGAATCCACACCTAGTCAAGCACGTCAAGAAATTAGAGAAAGTGCAAAGGTTTGCAACAAGACTAGTCCCAGAGCTACGGGGATTGTCCTATGAAGAAAGGTTGAGGGAAATCGGCCTGACGACACTGGAGGACAGGAGGGTCAGGGGACATGATAACGACATATAAAATACTGCGCGGAATAGACGAGGTGGACAAAGACGGGATGTTCCAGAGATGGGACACAGACACAAGAGGTCACAATTGGAAGTTGAAGACTCAGATGAATCAAAGGGATGTTAGGAAGTATTTCTTCAGTCATAGAGTAGTCAGGCCTTGGAATAGCCTAGAAAGTGATGTAGTGGAGGCAGGAACCATACATAGTTTTAAGGCGAGGTATGATAGAGCTCATGGGGC
Organism: Cherax quadricarinatus; assembly: GCF_038502225.1. Lineage (NCBI taxonomy): Eukaryota > Metazoa > Arthropoda > Malacostraca > Decapoda > Parastacidae > Cherax > Cherax quadricarinatus. The sequence continues at coordinate 54,941,618 of NC_091292.1, forward strand.
AGGGAGAGAGAGGACCTAGTAGCAATCAGCGAAGAGGCGGGGCCAGGAGCTGTGAATCGACCCCTGCAACCACAAATAGGTGAGTACAAATAGGTGAGTACACACACACACACACACACAGAAATGGTGAAGCTGGAGATACTGTCCTGGGAGACAGTAATGGTGAAGCTGGAGATTTTGTCCAGGTAGTCGGGAATTATACGCAGGAAGGAATACATATAAATGACCTCATAGAGGACAGGAGCCATAGTAGGGAAACAAGTGTAGTCAAAGATAAGATAAAACCAATATTGCAAACTAGAAATACCGCAGGAAATAGCAAACAAGAGGACTCCAATAGCAATAGTGAGGATAAATTACCAAAAACAACTGGTGGGAGCTCCATTGTTGGTGCTAGGGAGGATAGGAATAAGACAGGGAAACATGCACCAACAGGGAATACAGTCACAGAAACCCAAGGCAAACGGAAACCAAGCCTGTGCACATACTATGCACTTGGTATCTGCTGGCATGGGAAATCTGGAAAAACAGATGGGACATGCAACTATGACCACCCTAGAAAATGTCATGCCCATATGACAACAGGAAAATGCAAACTCCCTTCCTGTAAGCTTTTTCACCCTGAAATGTGTACCTCTTCAGTACAGGAAAGACTGTGCTATCACTTAAATTGCCAGGCATACCATCTAAAGGGGACAAAAAGATACAAAACATCCAGGCCATGGGAAAACCTGGGTAGCCACAGCCACTCAAGAGGGAGAGGTTTTTTAGTGCCAGGAAGGAAAAAAAACTGGCAGGAAATGGCAGAAATCGTACACCAAATCCAGTCATTCCTGGAGTGGAACCACAGTCGATGGCCTCCACTCCAAACCAACAGATACAGATACTAATGCCGGAAAAAAAATCCCCCCCCAGTACCAACAATACCACCAGTCCGATAACATTCTTCTTTGCAAATATACAGGGTCTAAAGCCAGCAACAAACAAAATACCTTTCATCCGTGGACTGCTTGCAGAGGCAAAGGCAATGTTCGCGGCTTTCACTGAGACCCACATAAAGGATCACTTGGACAACGAAATATGGATCCCAGGTTACAACCTATACAGATGTGACAGAGTGAACAGGCAAAAGGGGGGGGTTGGCCTGTACATTGCAGAGTCACTTGTTTGCACAGAACTGCTTAATGCCTCAAATGACGTAGTGGAAGTTTTAGCAGTAAAGGTCGAGAACCAAAACCTAGTCATTGTGGTAGTCTACAAGCCTCCGGATGCAACATCCCAGCAATTCCAGGAACAGCTGTTAAAAATTGACCACTGTCTGGAAAATCTTCCAGCTCCTGCACCCAACATCTTGCTCCTGGGGGATTTCAACTTAAGGCACCTAAAATGGAGGAATATAGCAAATAATATTGTTGCAGTAATAACACCAGGAGGCAGCTCTGATGAAAACTCACACTCACACGAGCTTTTAAATCTCTGCACAAAATTCAATTTAAACCAGCAAATAATAGAGCCTACTAGACTGGAGAATACACTAGACCTCATCTTCACTAACAATGATGATCTGATAAGAAATGTCACCATATCAAAAACAATATACTCAGATCACAACATAATTGAGGTTCAGACATGTATGCGTGGAGCCCCAGACCGACAAAATGAGACTAGTCACGAGGGAGCATTCACCAAATTCAACTTCAATAACAAAAACATAAAGTGGGACCAAGTAAACCAAGTCCTAACCGATATAAGCTGGGAAGATATACTAAGCAACACAGACCCAAACTTATGCCTAGAACAGATTAACTCGGTGGCACTCGATGTATGCACAAGGCTTATTCCTCTAAGAAAAAGGAGGAGTAGATGTAAAATAGAAAGAGACAGGCGCTCCCTTTACAGGCGACGGAAAAGAATAACAGAGCGGCTAAAAGAGGTCAATATATCTGAAATGCGCAGGGAGACACTGGTCAGAGAAATAGCAAGCATCGAACTTAAGCTAAAAGAATCCTTTAGGAGTCAGGAATCGCGGGAAGAACTAAAAGCCATAAATGAAATCGAAAGAAACCCAAAGTATTTCTTCTCCTATGCCAAATCAAAATCGAGAACAACGTCCAGTATTGGGCCCCTACTTAAACAAGATGGGTCCTACACAGATGACAGCAAGGAAATGAGTGAGCTACTCAAGTCCCAATATGACTCAGTTTTTAGCAAGCCGCTAACCAGACTGAGAGTCGAAGATCAAAATGAATTTTTTATGAGAGAGCCACAAAATTTGATTAACACAAGCCTATCCGATGTTATCCTGACGCCAAATGACTTCGAACAGGCGATAAATGACATGCCCATGCACTCTGCCCCAGGGCCAGACTCATGGAACTCTGTGTTCATCAAGAACTGCAAGAAGCCCCTATCACGAGCCTTTTCCATCCTATGGAGAGGGAGCATGGACACGGGGGTCGTCCCTCAGTTACTAAAAACAACAGACATAGCCCCACTCCACAAAGGGGGCAGTAAAGCAACAGCAAAGAACTACAGACCAATAGCACTAACATCCCATATCATAAAAATCTTTGAAAGGGTCCTAAGAAGCAAGATCACCACCCATCTAGAAACCCATCAGTTACACAACCCAGGGCAACATGGGTTTAGAACAGGTCGCTCCTGTCTGTCTCAACTACTGGATCACTACGACAAGGTCCTAAATGCACTAGAAGACAAAAAGAATGCAGATGTAATATATACAGACTTTGCAAAAGCCTTCGACAAGTGTGACCATGGCGTAATAGCGCACAAAATGCGTGCTAAAGGAATAACAGGAAAAGTCGGTCGATGTATCTATAATTTCCTCACTAACAGAACACAGAGAGTAGTCGTCAACAGAGGCAGCTACGGTGAAAAGCTCTGTTCCACAAGGCACAGTACTAGCTCCCATCTTGTTCCTCATCCTCATATCCGACATAGACAGGGATGTCAGCCACAGCACCGTGTCTTCCTTTGCAGATGACACCAGAATCTGCATGACAGTGTCTTCCATTGCAGACACTGCAAGGCTCCAGGCGGACATCAACCAAATCTTTCAGTGGGCTGCAGAAAACAATATGAAGTTCAACGATGAGAAATTTCAATTACTCAGATATGGTAAACATGAGGAAATTAAATCTTCATCAGAGTACAAAACAAATTCTGGCCACAAAATAGAGCGAAACACCAACGTCAAAGACCTGGGAGTGATTATGTCGGAGGATTTCACCTTCAAGGACCATAACATTGTATCAATCGCATCTGCTAGAAAAATGACAGGATGGATAATGAGAACCTTCAAAACTAGGGAGGCCAAGCCCATGATGACACTCTTCAGGTCACTTGTTCTATCTAGGCTGGAATATTGCTGCACTCTAACAGCACCTTTCAAGGCAGGTGAAATTGCCGACCTAGAAAATGTACAGAGAACTTTCACTGCGCGCATAACGGAGATAAAACACCTCAATTACTGGGAGCGCTTGAGGTTTCTAAACCTGTATTCCCTGGAACGCAGGAGGGAGAGATACATGATTATATACACCTGGAAAATCCTAGAGGGACTAGTACCGAACTTGCACACGAAAATCACTCACTACGAAAGCAAAAGACTTGGCAGACGATGCACCATCCCCCCAATGAAAAGCAGGGGTGTCACTAGCACGTTAAGAGACCATACAATAAGTGTCAGGGGCCCGAGACTGTTCAACTGCCTCCCAGCACACATAAGGGGGATTACCAACAGACCCCTGGCAGTCTTCAAGCTGGCACTGGACAAGCACCTAAAGTCAGTTCCTGATCAGCCGGGCTGTGGCTCGTACGTTGGTTTGCGTGCAGCCAGCAGCAACAGCCTGGTTGATCAGGCGCTGATCCACCAGGAGGCCTGGTCACAGACCGGGCCGCGGGGGCGTTGACCCCCGAAACTCTCTCCAGGTAAACTCCAGGTATACAAATTCACACACACACACACACATAAACACACACACACACACACACACACACACACACACACACACACACACACACACACACACACAAACTCATACACACACACGCACACACACTCATACCGGTGAAGAGCAACCGGTGAAGAGGCGGGGCCAGGAGCTAAGACTAGACCCCTGCAACCACAAATAGGTGAGTACAAATAGGTGAGTACACACACACACCCACTCATACACACACACACATTCATACACACACACACACACACACACACACACACACACACACACACACACACACACACACACACACACACACACACACACACACTCGCAAATACAACAGGCCTAGTGTCTAATCGACATGTGCCTAGGACAAAATGGTAACTAACACGCACACACAAACACACACACACACACACTCGCAAATACAACAGGCCTAGTGTCTAATCGACATGTGCCTAGGACAAAATGGTAACTAACACGCACACACAAACACACACACACACACACACACACACACACACACACACACAAGCACTGGACAAGCACCTAAAGTCAGTTCCTGATCAGCCGGGCTGTGGCTCGTACGTTTGCGTGCAGCCAGCAGCAACAGCCCGGTTGATCAGGCTCTGATCCACCAGGAGGCCTGGTCACAGACCGGGCCGCGGGGGCGTTGACCCCCGGAACTCTCTCCAGGTAAACTCCAGGTAAACACACAGGAGCTTGGACTCGACCCCTGCAATCTCAACTAGGTGAATGCACACACACACACACACACACGCACACACACATGCACACATGTGGTAATGCTTTACAGCTAGCAAAGTCAGGGTATTTCTCCAGAATGGTCTGCAATATACCACTGTGGATAAAATACTTTGCCATTTCTTGAACATTTCTGAGTGAGTTGTTTCTAAATTCATTAATTTTATCACACTCCAGTACATAATGACGCAGGGTGTGACAATAATCCATCTGGCAAAGTTTACATTTCGTTTGGTTTACATCTGGTGGTGGTGATTTAACCTGCCAAAGATACTTGTAACCCAGCCGGAGCCGGGCAGTAGTGACATCCAAGAGTCTGCTTATTTTGTTGGATGCACCATAGACATGTGGCTCCTCCTGCATGATAGAGTGATGATAGATGGACTCACTGGTGTCAATCTCCCTGAGCCTTAAGTCCATAAAATTCAGTTGAAGTTCTTTTCGTATTATTGTTCTCAAACTACTACCTGATAAGCCAAGATTGTAATCTACTCCCTCTTTGAAAGCATACAGCTTAGCCAATTTATCAGTTCTATCATGCATCTGAAGACCAATGTGAGATGGAATCCACAGCATGTGCACTCTGACTCCACTGTCCACAATCCTACCATACCTGTGTCTGGCTTCTGACACAAGCATGCCACAATTTATGCTTAATGAGTTGAGAGCATTTATGGATGACAGAGAATCAGTTACAATTAAACTGTCAATCTTTGATACATAGATGCATTTCAGTGCAAGGAGTATGGCAAACAGTTCTGTCTGAAGGGTAGAGGCCCAATTATTGATGCGTGCTCCAATTTCTTTAAGAAAGCCATCACTCTGTACGACAACAGCAGCACTACCAGCTGCACCAGTGGATTGGTGAACAGAACCATCAGCGTAAATAATTTGCGAGAGTGTGTGCTGTGTGACTAAGTTATCAATACAGCTTAAGGCCTCATGTTTGGCTTCAAGGCGAAGTTTTGGTTGTGATTTAAGAAGTAGTTTGGGGGGAAATGGAGGAATGGTAGTTTGGAATGGGGTAATATTCCATGGAGCGGAGAAGTGCCGCTGTTGCCTTACTTGACATAGATCATGTATCTGATTCATGCGGAGGTCGGTTCCAGTTTTTTCGATCCATCTGGAGGAGTGTTCACCAGTGCTGAGGAAAGTTTGGAGGGCTTCTGTGCAGGGGTTTGAATGAGCTTGCCTGAGCATATTAACCCCAATTAGGATATTTCTTTCAGTAACACGATCTCTGATGCTTGGAATATCAAGTTCTTTTTGCATATTTAAAATTTTGGCAGTACGGGGGCATCCTAAAATGATCCTCATTGCTTCGTTCTGCAGTTTTTCCAGCCCTCCAAGCTTCCAGTCAGACACAAGAGCAAGTAGTGGCACAGCATAATCAACCAATGATCTAATATAAGCAAGATACATCATTTTCACAATTTTAACATTAGCACCATACCTGGGGTGAAACCCAGCCACAACTCTAAGTGCTCTTAGTCTTTCTTTGTATTGGCGACAAAGTCTTGTTACAACAGGTCCAAGTAGTGGAACCTCAAAGCCTAGATACCTGTATCTGCTTACATATTCTAGAAGAGACCCATCATGCAACTGGATCTGACGAACTGTGCCTCTCTGTCGAGGAGGACGCCTATTGAGTATCTTTGTTTTATCAGTAGAGATTATCAACCCCAGGTCCTGACACGAGGCTAGTACATGATTAAGAATGTTTTGGGTATTGGAGAATCCGGTGGTGTGAATCATTATATCATCAGCAAAACTAATCACATAATGATGGGGCTGACTAGGCATAGCATTAAGTAATGCATTAATTAGAATATTGAACAGTGTGGGACTGAGCACACCTCCCTGTGGTGTTCCTAATTCAAAGTCTTTAGTTACACTTCTATGTCCCTGGAACAACACAGACGATTTTCTGTTTGACAGGTAGCCTTTAATCCAGCGGAGAAGCCATCCTCCAACATCCATTCTGGCAAGTTCACTAATGATTACATGTCGGTTGGCTACATCGAAATCAGATTTAAGGTCAAGGAAGGTAGTGTATGAGCTGTCAGTGTGCAGAGTGAGAAATGTGGCTATGCAATGATGCACGCTCCTTCCATGCATGAAACCATGTAACCGGGGAGACAAAAATTGTTTGATTCTGTACATGAGACGATTAAGAATCATTCTCTCAAATGTTTTACACAAGCAGCTAGTAAGAGATATTGGGCGAAATGCATTTTGTTGATTGGGCATAGAAGCCCCTATCACGAGCCTTTTCCATCCTATGGAGAGGGAGCATGGACACGGGGGTCGTCCCTCAGTTACTAAAAACAACAGACATAGCCCCACTCCACAAAGGGGGCAGTAAAGCAACAGCAAAGAACTACAGACCAATAGCACTAACATCCCATATCATAAAAATCTTTGAAAGGGTCCTAAGAAGCAAGATCACCACCCATCTAGAAACCCATCAGTTACACAACCCAGGGCAACATGGGTTTAGAACAGGTCGCTCCTGTCTGTCTCATCTACTGGATCACTACGACAAGGTCCTAAATGCACTAGAAGACAAAAAGAATGCAGATGTAATATATACAGACTTTGCAAAAGCCTTCGACAAGTGTGACCATGGCGTAATAGCGCACAAAATGCGCGCTAAAGGAATAACAGGAAAAGTCGGTCGATGGATCTATAATTTCCTCACTAACAGAACACAGAGAGTAGTCGTCAACAGAGTAAAGTCCGAGGCAGCTACGGTGAAAAGCTCTGTTCCACAAGGCACAGTACTAGCTCCCATCTTGTTCCTCATCCTCATATCCGACATAGACAAGGATGTCAGCCACAGCACCGTGTCTTCCTTTGCAGATGACACCCGAATCTGCATGACAGTGTCTTCCATTGCAGACACTGCAAGGCTCCAGGCGGACATCAACCAAATCTTTCAGTGGGCTGCAGAAAACAATATGAAGTTCAACGATGAGAAATTTCAATTACTCAGATATGGTAAACATGAGGAAATTAAATCTTCATCAGAGTACAAAACAAATTCTGGCCACAAAATAGAGCGAAACACCAACGTCAAAGACCTGGGAGTGATTATGTCGGAGGATCTCACCTTCAAGGACCATAACATTGTATCAATCGCATCTGCTAGGAAAATGACAGGATGGATAATGAGAACCTTCAAAACTAGGGAGGCCAAGCCCATGATGACACTCTTCAGGTCACTTGTTCTATCTAGGCTGGAATATTGCTGCACTCTAACAGCACCTTTCAAGGCAGGTGAAATTGCCGACCTAGAAAATGTACAGAGAACTTTCACGGCGCGCATAACGGAGATAAAACACCTCAATTACTGGGAGCGCTTGAGGTTTCTAAACCTGTATTCCCTGGAACGCAGGAGGGAGAGATACATGATTATATACACCTGGAAAATCCTAGAGGGACTAGTACCGAACTTGCACACGAAAATCACTCACTACGAAAGCAAAAGACTTGGCAGACGATGCACCATCCCCCCAATGAAAAGCAGGGGTGTCACTAGCACGTTAAGAGACCATACAATAAGTGTCAGGGGCCCGAGACTGTTCAACTGCCTCCCAGCACACATAAGGGGGATTACCAACAGACCCCTGGCAGTCTTCAAGCTGGCACTGGACAAGCACCTAAAGTCAGTTCCTGATCAGCCGGGCTGTGGCTCGTACGTTGGTTTGCGTGCAGCCAGCAGCAACAGCCTGGTTGATCAGGCGCTGATCCACCAGGAGGCCTGGTCACGGACCGGGCCGCGGGGGCGTTGACCCCCGAAACTCTCTCCAGGTAAACTCCAGGTAGGAATTGGAATGATGAGGCTGTTGGTCCAAGATCGAGGGAGCTCCCCAGTTACATAGCTCATGTTATATAATTCAAGTAATGGATTACCTGGTACTCGACACAGCAATCTGAGTATGTTGTAAGTAATACCATCCTCACCAGGCGACGTGGAGTTGCCCTTAGTGCTGCATCAAGTTCATAATTAGTGAAAGGAATGTTGCAATCATCTGCCTTGCTGAGCATAAAGCAAACATATTTGTCATTTAATTTTGCCTGTGTGGTACTGGGAAGATTAGCATAGCTAGATGTAGCAGCCCAAGCACTGACTAACTCATTCGCCCTATGTAAGGGATGAGGGTGCGCGATCTGCCCAGTTCTGTTACCCTTAATTCTATTTATGTCCCTCCATGCTCGGCTAAGTGGGGTGTGAGCATTAAGACCGTTGACAAATTTTTCCCAGTCTGTTTGCCGCAGCTCTGTCATACACTCTCTGGCAGCAGCAAGGGCAGTTTGGAAGAGCCTCAGCATTCCAGGGGTACGATGTTTTCTATAGGCTAGGCCTAGTCTGCGAGCAGTACGTTTCAGTGTACGAAGTTTAGAATCATTGTAATAAGTATGGTTTTTGAAGGAGGTGCGATTATTATGGAAGTTTGTTGGGTTTAGAGTACAAGAGGTTTCAGTGGCGGCTCTAAGTAGTTCTTAATACTGCTCACAAGATCATTGTTAAAGGTCTCTACAGAGGATCACTCATAGGAATTATACCAGTCAGTCACATGTGCAACAAAGTCATCATGCTGATCAGTGGGAACATTAAAACGTTTCCGTTTGAATATCCCACCAGGAAGGATAGTATTACCAATATCTAGTGAGGTTAGCCTAGGGAAATGATCAGACGCTATATCTGTTACAATGGAAGACTCACAGCTGGCAGAAGTAATGTTGAAGCCCAGGCACAGATCAAGGACGCCTCCATAGATATGTGTGGGTTCAAGGTCACCTACAATTTGGACATTATCATGACTGTTTAAGAGTGACAACAGTTGATTGCCATTATGATTACCAAACTGTGAGTTTCCAATGCTTTTGTGTCTCGCATTGTAATCGCCAATAATAAGAGTAGGCTCAGAATAAGCACAAGTTGGGAGCTCCAAGTAATTGAATTTATCAGCAGGAGCATACAAGTTAAATATGTTGAGAGCAGAGTTCCCTATATAAATCCTAACACCGTGATATTGTAGCCCCTCTGTTTTCTTGTGTGCAAGAAGTTGATGGGGAAGCGATTTTTTAATATATAGAACACAAGAGTTAGTAGATTTGAGGTTATATGCAACAAATGATGGTAATTTAGGGGGTTGGGATTTTTCAGGGACTCTGCACTCTTGTAGACACACAACATCAATGGGTTCGGTGGTTACTTTATGATGAAGGTCAGGAAGTCTTTTTCTAAGTGATGCAATATTCCAGCTTAATATAGAAAGTTTATACGAGTTTTGATCCATTATAGTAGTCCTGGGATCATCTTGAGTTTCTCAGCATAATGAAAAAATTTTTCATATAAATAGCAGACCTTATCAATGTCAACAGTGCTACCCTTGTACATGAGTTTGTTAAGTGCACCTCCAGTTGTAAGGCCTCGTGGGAGTCTTCGTAAACCCAGAGCATGACGCTGTTTATGTGTGAATGTATGATAGGTGACACCACCACTCACATTCCCTCCTCCACTAACATTACACGCAACACTACAACTGTCATCACCAGCGCCACTACCAACATTGTGTTCATTACATTTATCAACAGTATTGTATTCAACATTAATGTCTATGTGGTTAACCTCATCACACTCTGCACCACCACTTATATTACGCTCATCACTATTACTAACATTATAGACACCACCGCTCTCATCACACTCTTCACCACCACTTATATTACGCTCATCACTATTACTAACATTATAGACACCATTGCCCTCATCACACTCTTCACCACCACTTCCATTACGGTCATCACTATTACTAACATCATTGACACCATAGCCTTCATTATGATGCTCACTACAGTTATCAACACAAGTATTATATTCGTCATTACTGTAATTAAGAACACCACCACCACCTTGTTCAGCAACCTTATACTTGCTTTCACAGATTGTGACAATCTTGTTATTGGTACACTCTACACATCTTTCCTTGTGTTGTTCAAGTTGTTGTTTCAGGAGAAATTGTTGTGTTTCCAGTACTTTTATGCGCGACATCAGGTTGTATACCACAGGAGCAAGACTTGGAACATCTGGAGACGTGAAGTCCCGGTCAGCTGAGCTCATTGGCTGACTGTCAGCTGACTCAGCTAGGCTGGTATTGACAGCCGACGTGATGGGGGTCTGTTGACGTGCTCCCCAGGTGAGGTGCTCAACCCCATTGTCTGAGGGCAGGCATGAGCCAGTATTCAGACTCGAGGTACCTGGTAGTCCTGGGGGGTCATAATGAGGGGTACAGGGTGAAGTGCGGTTGGCTGCGATGCGATCAGCCCTCACAATGCAGTCAGTATGAGCTGCTGTGACTCCTGAGGTCTTGTAGATGAATGGTTCAGAGAACCGACATGTTGATAAATTAGACACATGTGCAACTCTTGGGTATCTTTATTGAGGAAACGTTTCGCCACACAGTGGCTTCATCAGTCCATACAAAGGAGAATCTTGAAGAACAGGAGGAGAATGAGGTAATCAGTCCCTCAACCTTGAGTCGATGTGGTCAGTCCATTCAAGATTCTATTCAAGATTGATGGACTGACCACATCGACTCAAGGTTGAGGGACTGATTACCTCATTTTCCTCCTGTTCTTCAAGATTCTCCTTTGTATGGACTGATGAAGCCACTGTGTGGCGAAACGTTTCCTCAATAAAGATACCCAAGAGTTGCACATGTGTCTAATTTATCATCCTGAGGTCTTACAATTGATACATTGTTTAGCAACAGTCTGTTGCTGTTTGATCATATCATAACACCGTTCAGAAGGATGAGCATTGGCACACACTGCACACCAGTGTGACTTAGATGGGCATTTCCTGGCAATGTGGCCCCAGCGTTGACACTTATAACATCGACGTTGAGGAGGTCTGTACAATGCAATGTAATAGCGCCTGTTGAGGGCTGCGCGGGAGTGAATATAGCGTGGCAGTCCCCTGGCCAGTCCACTCAGCTAATATCAGACCGTTGGAAAGTCGATGAGGGCTTACAACTTGCTCTGACACCAGATATTGAGGATTCAAGTGCTTGTTGATGTTATAGATGACAATAAGCACTTTATGTGCCCTTGGTGGGGCTGCTCGGAGTTTGATGTTGGCATATTCGCAAGTGAGAAGTTTGTCTATAAATGCTGATTCATTAGGCACAAAGACGTAGTTATCCTCATCGTGGACAAACTTGATCGTTTTCTCTAGGTTGTCTGTACTAGCTTCGAAAAACCAGTTACACTTGGTCTCTTGATCAGTGTTGTTAGGGAAATCTAACCTGACAGCTTTGGGAGGGTGTGCGCCCACTGTATTGCTTTCAGCAAGCTTTCTCTGGAAGCATCGTTCTTTTTTCCGAGCCTGTTTACTAAAATATGTTTCAAATCTGCCTTCACCATCATCTACGTCAACACCATCAGCTATACTCATAGCTGACAGGAGTTTCACACTGGCGATGGGCTAAAGGATACCGGTGAATAGAAGGGACAAGGAAGGGATATTCACCTCGCTAGACACAGGCAATATGGGTGTAGTGGCCTGCGGGTCGCAGTGCGATTTTCAAGGTCATTCACGGGGCCACAGTCGTCTCAAGAGTTACCAATATTGCACTACTCGTTAATTACTCCAAACCCACAGCACTTAACACAGCTAGCACACGTGTCTAGGAATGACAGACAAATTTTCACTGTGGACAAACAAATCAGCACAAACTTAATATGTTTATAGATGAATCTCTGGCTTGTTACAGTTAAAATGCCATCTCCAAAGGAGTTACCAGGTACTAGCCTTTCAAAACGGAAAACTAATTCCAGTGTTTCACTAGGTATATCCCCAGTCACAACTCACACACAAGAGTTCTCACAACACCGAAGGTACGGCCGGAACACTGTAGAACGTTCACAAAGGCATTCTGGGATTCAGAACAGATGTAACTGCATGTAACTTGGCCTTCACTGGCTGGCTTGGAGTGCTGTTTATCCTGGATCGACTAAACTCGCCCTTATCCCATATGTAGATAATGGCGACGAGCTAAGGGATACCGGTGAATAGGAAAGTCGAGGAAGGGACATTCACCTCACTAGACACATGCAGTATGGGTGTAAGTGGCATGCGGGTCTTATAGTGCCATTTTCAAGGTCACCCAGCAGGCCAGACATTCCTCACACATTTTAAGCCTACGTAGGTACTGATGGTAGCACAATGTCCTAAGTCAGTGAAATCCACTCGTGCAAATAGTTACAACAAACCTGCTTGCCCCCTGACAATGTCAAAAATTACAAACTTTATCAATTTTTTTTTTTAACCCAGGAGTCAGGAGACAGAAGTGACTCTTGACCCCAGGCCTTAATGATATAGATGACCCCTTGATGCTCTGCATAAAGTTTATAATATTCATATATTCATCAGGACATTAGAAATACTGGGCATATTTCCTTATAAATGTTGTCCATGTTCACATAGCAAACAAGTCCACTAATACCTAGTCGACTGGGTGTTAATGGAGTGGTGTGGGTCGCATCCTGGGGGGGGGCAAGATTGAAGGACCACAATGGAAATAAGACTTTCTTGTGTTAATCTGGGTGGCTAACCCTCCAGGGTTAAAAATTCAAACAAATTCTTACCTTTCTTAATTTTATGTATTTGTAAAATAAAGATTATTATTTATTTTCTCCACAAAATAGTAATCAGTTATATTAGTTGATTATATGTGCAATGAGACACCTGGAGAGGGTTTCGGGGGTCAACGCCCCCACGGCTCAGTCTAAGACAAGGCCTCATGGTGGCTCAGGGTATGATCAACCAGGTTGCTACTAGTGGCCGCACGCAAGCCGACGTACGAACCACAGCCCGGTTGGTCAGGTACTGACTTTAGGTTCCTGTCCAGTGCCTTCTTAAAGACAGCCAGGGGTACATATAAATACAGTTACACAAATTATCATACATTGTAACATATGTGTAAATTACCCAGGATAAGCCATTGAATTATTTGCCCAATGGCCAGCGAAAGCATTAAATAATTTTTCTCTTTCAAATTTACTGGTGAGTAGGAAAAGTTGATATTATAACCATAATAGTAGTTGCCTATATTGTAGGTAATAAAAATTAATTTGTAAATAAAGAACCAGCGATGGGTGAGCGTCGCTGGGGGGGAGACGCCATTGTTTTTTAATGTGATACAAGCACGTTAGTGTAATGTGCATAATTTTCGTCGCTCTAGGGGTTATATTGGGCTTAAAACCTCTCAAAAAGGAGCCTAAATTGTTGGATTTGCAGTCATGCATAACATGAGCACTAAGCAGATGGACAAGACAGCTTTAAAGCCCAAGCTAAGTTGTCTATTTATGTTGAAATTCTGGCCAGTATTTTCTTCATAAATTTAGGCAGGGGGGTTGGTATGATGCACCATAATCTCCAGACTAATTGGTGAGTCTTATGATTATAAATTCTCCTTCTGTTACATAAGTGTTACATAAATGTTACATAAATCTATGGAAATGAGATTAAATTGATGATGGAAAGAAAAATAGTGAAAGGTTCCATAATTGGGGCTGATCGACACCATGCCTAACCCTTCTAGGGTAGGGTAGGTGCCTGAGCCCGAGCCTTTAGCTCATAAGACTGTCATTCCCATTAGTCTCCTTGGGGCGGGGATGGCAGACCAGAGAGGCCTAGCTTGTGGCTAGGCCTGGGGACAGTTGGTCCCAAAGATGAGGAGGTAGTTGTGCCTCCTCCCATGGGAGACTTAGGTCTCAGACACTCCCTAAAGAGGGAGCCAAGGCCGGGCCACCACTTGGTAAAGGCCCGGGCCGGGAGAATACCGGCTAATCTTTAATAATAATAAATAATAATTGGGGCTGTATTTAGAGAACAATGTAATTAGGTGCAGAGGTAGGTTATAAAATGCTGAATTGGGTGATTAAACTAAACACCCTATCTTACTGCCCAAAACTCATCATCTAACAAATTTAATTGGTTTAAATGCCCATAAAAATGTAATGCATGGTGGAGTACAAGATACCTTAAATTGTATTAGGGAAACTTTCTGGACTCCACAAGGAAGACAAAGTGTAAAAAGGGTTATTAAATCTTGTGTAATATGTTGCCGTGTGGATGCCAGATCCTATATGCACCCAGGTCCTCCACCATTGCCAAAGGAGCGTGTACAATTAGTGAAACCATTTGATGTAACAGGTATAGACTATAGTGATCCAATCATTTTAACAGGTACTTCAGATGGTGTTCCACTGAAAGTGTATGTATGCTTGTTCACTTGTACTGCTACTAGGGCAGTTCATTTAGAACTGGCTCAGGACTTGTCTGCAGAACAGTTTATACAGCTGTTTCGAAAATTTGCAGCTAGGAGATCCTGTCCGAGATTGATGATTTCGGATGCCACAGATTTTGTAGCAGTTGCTCAACACTTGATAGAATTAAATAAGAGTAATGATGTTCAATCTCGGTTAACCCAACGAGGGTGTACCTGGAAATTTATTACTCCTAGAGCCCCTTGGCAGGGGGGGCTGTATGAAAGACTGATAGGCACAGTGAAGAGGTGTCTCCGTAAAGTACTACACGGGAAGAGAATTAATGTGGAGGAATTTCGTGCGGTGTTGGTGGAGGCGGAGAATCGGATAAATAATAGGCCTCTCTCATACATGAGTGATACACCTGATACAGATGTATTAACACCTTCTCACCTAATATGTGGAAGGAAATTGGAAGCTGCCCCTGTCTATAGAGATAATCCGGAAGAAAGTGATGAAGATTACAATGATGCGGCAGTGTTGTGTGATAAATTTAAAATGTTAAATAAAGTAATTGATCACTGGTCTAATGTGTGGCGTAAGGAATATCTTCTTACACTACGTGAACACTTTTATGGCGCAACAGAGGCAGTAAATCGACAGAACATTCAACCAGGTGACATTGTGTTAATTGATGCTGAACAACATCAAACATTGTAGCCTCTGGGCAAAGTATTGACATTGTACCCAGATGCACAACGTGTTGTCCGGAATGTCAGTGTTGTGTCGTGGCCAGGAAAGTTTACGCACAATTAATAAATTGATTCCCTTGGAATTAAATGGTATTCAATCAAATGTAAATGAAAATCTAAGGGAAAGTGATACAAGTGATATTGAAGGTAGCACTGACCAAGTGATGCAGGAAGACGAAATTGTAATAAGACCTACTAGGAGAACGGCCACTCAAGCCAGAACCGGCTGGAATCATCTCCTAAAGGAAGGAGCAATTTGAGTCGTTTAGCAACAATCTCCGCCCTGCCACAGTGTGGAAAATACTGTATATTCTCCAAAAATACAATGTATTTTATATGTAAATTGATGGCTTATATTGTAGGTAATAAAAATTAATTTGTAAATAAAGAACCAGCGATGGGTGAGTGTCGCTGGGGGACACGCCATTGTTTTTGAATGTGATACAAGCACGTTAGTGTAATGTGCATAATTTTCGTCGGTCTAGGGGTTATATTGGGCTTAAAACCTCTCAAATAGGAGCCGAAATTGTTGGATTTGCAGTCCTGCATAACGTGAGCATTAAGCAGATGGACAGGACAACTTTAGAACCCCAGCTAAGTTGTCTATTTATGTTGAAATTCTGGCCAGTATTTTCTTCATAAATTTAGGCAGGGGGGGTTGGTATGATACACTGTAATCTCCAGACTAATTGGCGAGTCTTATGATTATAAATTCTCCTTCTGTTACATAAATGTGTATATGTAATCATTAATTTTAACATACAGTCCACATATTATATTAATGTTTACCATAATTCCTGGTAATGTATATTTCATTTGAAATTAATGTAGGTCAAGAGTGACTTGTGGATATGACAGTAGTAGGTATCGAAGGGGGACATTTTTTGTGACCTAGGTGTCCTAAAATTCCTATTTGTCTCTGTAACCTTGATAAAGAATAATTATATTTGTTACCATTTACTGGTATATATCTTATGAGTTACATCCAGGTAAATTTAATTTTCCACAGTAGTAACCACTGTGGAAATTTATTTGGTCCCTAAAGTTCCACAGGACAGATCCAGCATGGCCGTAGGGGACAGCTGAGCTGGATGGCCCTTATACCCCACCCAAACATGAGAGCATTCTCTCTTGTCGGCGATGGATTGTTGGTAGGCATGTATTTAATTTATAGATTTACTCTTCAGGGAAGGAGTAGGTAGTTTTACTGGTAGTACACTAATATTAGGATTATTGAGACAACTGTAGATAATAATAATGTAGACCTAAGACCTTAACATAGGTAGTAATAGGCCGATAATGTAGGCAAACACTAGGATAAGTTAGCTAGGGAGAACTGGCAGCCCTAGTTTGAACGAAGAGACGAGGGTCTGGAAGAGGGACCAGTTCGTTCTTCTTAAGACAGACACCAACTGGACAAGACGTGCCGTGATCAGCAGACGGCGCCCCCCACGTGTCTTCACATCTGAGACCTGGGGAAATCTGGTAGAGGCACCTCGATGTACCGTAGATGACCTCCGTCAGGCCCATACAGTAAGACAAGACCTCCACCTTTATGTCGTAGATTTCTGGCCAGTGTCTGGGGAGATTGTGAGTGAGTTGATCTGTGGGCCTGTGTTGCAGCTGGCAGAGCATGCCCAGTAAGTACCAGTGTCCCAGAGCAGTCTGGAAGCTAGTGTCCATGTCTGCATAGTTATACTAGGGGATACATACCCTCTTGGATATAGAAATTTCTGAGGTGCAGGCAGGACACTAATTACGATTGAATATTGCAGGAATTAAGGCTCCCGGTTGCACGTGGTTTCTGAGGGAAAGTCCAGAGGGGCTAAGGCTAAGCTTAGGGAAGTGAAGATCAGGATATATGCTGCAACACCAAGTAAGTTAGTCCTTTATACGTGCATGCAGGCGAATTTCTTGCAACATCAATCATTTGTGAAAATCTGTCCTATAAGCCACTTGTAAGGCTGAGGTACCCACCTCAGAGCTCGGTGTCAACAGAGTTTGCCAGGGTAGGTGACTCACTTGGAGGCAGTCCACACAAATTTTCACAAAAGTGGTCCTTCGAAAATCATGATGTGGAATAGCTAGGTTAAGCTATCATAGCTAGGCCACAGTTAGGAACCAGTTTAACAGAGTTAGGTTAAGTTAGCACACCTAGGCCCAAAGTTACACAGAGCTAGGCCAAGCTGACTATACACAGAAGTTATTATTTGCAGTAATTTACAGGCAGGCCAGGTAGGCTAGAGAAGCTTGTGAATTTAATTATTTACAGTGATTACAAGTAATCCAGAGTAGGAGACTTGTGGGTTAATTATTTACAGTGGATTTGCAAGATAGCCACAGTTAGGCTAGGCTTGTACAATATTTACAAAAGTTATAGTAGCTAGGACAGATTTAATCTAGTTATTATTTACAGGGAGTTATAAAGCCAGGTTTAAGCTATAGCACACTAGCTAGGTTAGGATTTACCTTATCCAACCATCCACGCTAGACAGAGTAAGCTGGGCACAGTTAGGCCAAGCTGTCTACATACATTATTCTTTTACTGTTTCACAAGTTGATTTGTTGAATTTATTTGTGTTAACCAAGTGATTTTAATTTGTATACTGCACTTTTTATTGTGTGATTTTCATTGTCTTTGATTCATTTTAATGTGGGATTTGTGAATTGTACCTGAGAGTAGGTTAAGTCCTGTAATTATTTGCTGGCATTGTACAGGAAAGTGCTAGGTTAAGCTTTCACATCGATACACATTTTAATTGGGATTTGAGAGCTAACAGTGTACATTTTAAGTCAGAGTAGAGTCAATATAACAAAGGGAATTGTTAAGCTTGTTGAGAAGCCTTGAGACTCGTTCATTCTTACCTAACACCGTGACGTGCTGTGGGGTGGACTGGGTAAAGTACAATTAGTGTCACACTCCTCATTAAACTTCGACAATGGCAGATGGGGGTTCAGGAGAGTCTGGTTCAGTGTTAACATAATTAAAACGATCAGTAGCGGCATACAAAGGGCATCTGAACAGAACACGTAACAGGTGCAAGGCTACTTGCCAACACAGTAACGTAGACTGCGATGATTTGCAAGACTGCTTGAAGAGTTTGGGGGAAAAATGGGAAGCCTATGAACAAGCATTCTCAGCATATGAGCTACAGGCTATTGAGGATGATGAATCCCAGGGTAGTCTTCAGCAGGCTCTGGACGAATTCACTAAGGATGATGTAGATTGTCATCAGGAGATGAATATGTTCAAAGAAAAGTTAAGTACATTAAAGGCTAGTATTCCAAGGGTGGTGTCAAACACCGCAGGTATCCCAAACAGCCACACACCTGTCAATATGTTGCCCAGGTTGCCCCAGTTGAATTTACCGACATTTGACGGAACCCTAACTGAGTACATTGCTTTCTGAGATCAGTTTAAAGCCCAGATAGATGACAGGAACGATTTGTCAGATGCCGTCAAGTTGCAGTATTTGCGGTCGCAGCTCAAGGGTAAAGCCTTAGACCTGGTCCGGCACTACCAGATTACTGACACTAATTACCAACATGCCAAAGACCAATTAGAAGACATGTGTGGCAACACTGAGGAGATAAAGGTAGCTATACTTTATCGGTTGTTGGATCTAGAGGCTTGCCGACATGACCGTCAAAGCCTAGAGAAGTTCCGTATTGAAATTATGAGCTTGACAAATAGTTTCAGAGATTTGCATGATGAGGATGATTCAGAATGGGTCCTTAGCCAGGTGATTCAGAGGAAACTGGCTAGCACTACAGTGCATGAGTTACACTTAAAATATCGGACGAATAGGTTCACGATAAAACAAATTGTTGAGGGGTTGGGAGATCTCGTTTCTCATTTGAGTATAGGTGTGAAAGAAGAGTCACCACCATCGCCACATAAAACCCCAGAAAGTTCCT
Source organism: Cherax quadricarinatus (assembly GCF_038502225.1). Taxonomy (NCBI): domain Eukaryota; kingdom Metazoa; phylum Arthropoda; class Malacostraca; order Decapoda; family Parastacidae; genus Cherax; species Cherax quadricarinatus. Next base: position 54,961,299 of record NC_091292.1, read on the forward strand.
CAAAGATCTCGAGAGATCAGTCTAAAGCTCATACGACTAACGTTGGAGTGTACTATGGTAAAGAGGTGTCTAAGGTAAGAACCTCTAAGAAGAACCTCAGAGGCACTCATGCCAGAATATGTGTGTTCTGCGAAGGCGAACATGCTAGCACGAGTTGCCCGGAGTATATATATAACACTGAGCAGTAGGCAACAGAGACTAAGGGAGTTGAGACTCTGCTTCAAGTGTTGTGGGGAACACTATGCGAGAGACTGTGGCACCCAGCTCAGTGAGTGTCGAGTCTGTTGCAAAGGTAAGCACCATACTGCACTATGTCCCAATAATTTAAGGGAACCCCAGGCTAGTAGGGATATCTCTCAGGTAGAGATAGAAAGTGAGTCTGAGCCTGAAATGGTAGCCAGCGTGATTAGTGGGAGTGAAGTCTCTAATCTGAGTGAGAATCATGGAGGTGCTGCCCTACCTACAGTCATGGCAAAGGTTGTGAATGGGCACAGGTCCGAAACAACCCGATTATTCTTTGACCCAGGAGCACAAGTATCCTTAATAACAAAGAAGTTGGTGGCTAAATTAAAGTTGAAGGCCACAAAGAAAGTTAGTATGATGTTGGGAGGGGCTATAAGTCAAGCCCCACCCAAATCTTATGATGTGGTGGATGTCACCGTCAAATTAGGTGGACATCGCAGAGACATTACAGCCTTGGTGGTAGAGACATTACCCACGGCAATTACAGCGAGAGGTCTTGCTGCAGCAGCTAAATGATTGAAAGACCTTGACGTGAAGCTGGCAGACCAGGGAATTACCACTGACACAGTCAGAAATGTAGGTATCCTGGCGGGAGCCAATCATATAGATGACTTCCTGTCTACACGACTGACGTTTAAGGAAGGAATTGGTTTATACAGATCCCCAGTAGGATACATCATAGGCGGCAGGATTCCACCTGAATTCCCTGCCACTAAAGATAGAGGAGAAGCTGTCCCCATGATAGCTGGGGGAGTAGTGATAATGAATACCAGTATACACGATGAACCGCCAGGGAAGCTGAACCAGGTAGGTAGTGATGAACACTCGGCCACCTTGGGAAAACACTTTTATAGGGTACATAAAGAGGGAGATAGATTGTCTTTAAATCCAGGGAACCTCGTAACAGTGGGAGGAAAGGCTACCAGGGCATGTGGGCCACTGGTTGGGAAAGTACGTAGCCACTCAGTCAAGGCTAGATATACGAATGACGCTAAAGTAAAAGGAAAGGGTGCTAAGACCACCGGAACCAACAAGTTTACACCCCCAGAGGTCCACACAGGGGAAACTGGACGGTTGAAGTTAGACCGGAGTCTGCTCGACGAGAGTGGCCGGACGGCACTAGTGTCCAGGGTCCGCTGTGGGGGCCCGTGGAAGGTGAACTTGATTTAGACTTAGCGCCTACCTTCGCCGGCGGGAGGATGTGGAAATTTATTTGGTCCCTAAAGTTCCACAGGACAGATCCAGCATGGCTGTATGGGACGGCTGAGCTGGATGGCCTTTATACCCCACCCAAACATGAGAGCATTCTCTCTTGTCGGCTTTGGATTGTTGGTAGCCATGTATTTAATTTATAGATTTACTCTTCAGGGAAGGAGTAGGTAGTTTTACTGGTAGTACACTAATATTAGGATTATTGTGACAACTGTAGATAATAATAATGTAGACCTAAGACCTTAACATAGGTAGTAATAGGCCGATAATGTAGGCAAACACTAGGATAAGTTAGCTAGGGAGAACTGGCAGCCCTAGTTTGAACGAAGAGACAAGGGTCTGGAAGAGGGACCAGCTCGTTCTTCTTAAGACAGACACCAACTGGACAAGGCATGCCGAGATCAGCAGACGGCGCCCCCCACGTGTCTTCACATCTGAGACCTGGGGAAATCTGGTAGAGGCACCTCGATGTACCGTAGATGACCTCCGTCAGGCCCATACAGTAAGACAAGACCTCCACCTTTATGTCGTAGATTTCTGGCCAGTGTCTGGGGAGATTGTGAGTGAGTTGATCTGTGGGCCTGTGTTGCAGCTGGCAGAGCATGCCCAGTAAGTACCAGTGTCCCAGAGCAGTCTGGAAGCTAGTGTCCGTGTCTGCATAGTTATACTAGGGGATACATACCCTCTTGGATATAGGAATTTCTGAGGTGCAGGCAGGACACTAATTACGATTGAATATTGCAGGAATTAAGGCTCCCGGTTGCACGTGGTTTCTGAGGGAAAGTCCAGAGGGGCTAAGGCTAAGCTTAGGGAAGTGAAGATCAGGATATATGCTGCAACACCAAGTAAGTTAGTCCTTTATACGTGCATGCAGGCGAGTTTCTTGCAACATCAATCATTTGTGAAAATCTGTCCTATAAGCCACTTGTGAGGCTGAGGTACTCACCTCAGAGCTCGGTGTCAACAGAGTTTGCCAGGGTAGGTGACTCACTTGGAGGCAGTCCACACAAATTTTCACAACCACTCAGCTACTTTAGCGCTTCCTCTAAATATATTCGTGGTTTGATCCCCAGTACTGGTGAAAACATGTGAGCATGTTTATCTAAGACACCTGCTGCCCCTGGTCACCTAGCAGTAAGTAGGTACCTGGGTGTTAGTCGACTAGTGTGCGTCGCATCCTGGGGACAAAATTAACCCAAGTTGCGAGAAATACTCTGCATAACCAAGAGCTATAGGTCAATATATTATTATTACTGCTAATAACACTAACCATTCAGCGTGACTGTTACAGTGTATATAGGTGTTTTTACTACAATTAACAGTATAAATCAAACTATTTTTCATATTGACTTTATTCTTGTCAGATCATCTTCCTAAATTGTTACATGACAAATTACTTGTAAACCTATAATCCAGATAATTTATACATATTGGTATTTTACTAATTATATGATGGGGTCCACCTCTAGTGCAAATTGTGGAATCCATGACTTCGAAGTGGATAACAAGGCGTCGAGGAAGAATATTTGGATTTCTTCCTGAAGCTATTTAAATATTCCACTTCCCCAACGACCCCATCTTTTAATAATTTTTTTTCTCCAATAGGTGTATAGATGTCCAGTACAGTAGTAGGTTCACCGGTGTTGTCCCAGTCCGCCCCCGGGTGTTTTCCAGTTGGTGACCCGGCCTTGGCCACCTCAGATGTCCATTAAATATGCATAGGCGTGTACATTTATTTCGTTTTAGTTTACCCATAAAAATGATGAAGAAAACTAATTATGAACAATGTCCATAGAAAACGTTTTATTTCGATAACTATTATATTATTAACTGAACATTCGGCTTCACAAGAAAAAGTGGTTGTTATGCAAATACTTAAGATATTACTTTAAATTTTGCATCAAAATTAAATAACCAATTTAACACTGGACTGGGTTCACAATTATAGGTACCTTGGCATCTACACTGACAGATGTCCCACCTTCCAGAAACATGTGCACCACATCAAAGAGAGAGCCCTGCAGAGGGTCAGGGCATTGAGTGCCCAACCCTAGGGTTGGGGCCAGCCTCGAGGTCATGAGGTTATTCTGCATCCAGGCAATACTCTCACTCGTTGACTATGGAGTGCTTGCTCTGGTTCACGCCAGACCCACAAACATCAAGTCCCTCTGCGTGATCCAGAACACAGCTGTACGGGCCGTGCTGGGGGCTCCTAGGTGGGCCAATGCAGTGGCTCTAAACTTCGAGGTGCAGCTGCAGCCCCTTGAAGACAGGATCCAACTTGTAGCTGCCAAGAGGATCGCAAAGTACCTCCGATGCCCAGGGAGTGACAAACTAATGAGGGATTTACGGGTCTGCCAGGGACAGGTCATTCCAATGCACCCCGGCCGCCGATGGATGTGGTCGATTGCAGATGCCACACGGAAGCTCCTGCCCATGACATTGCTCCAGGCGGAAGGCTGTGACAGACTGGCAGCGAACTAAATGGTGCCGCCCCCTTGGGCACCAGAGCTGTTGGCAGTGCGCTGGACAACCCTACCAGGCAGTAAGAGGCATTGACCACAGCACATTCTGCAACAACTTGCCTTGGCTAGCATTGTGGATGCGGAAGGCCCAGGGTGTGTGCCATATTACACTGATGGCTCCAGAGACCCAGTGGCATGCTGCACAGCTGCTGGGATATTCCACAGCAATCTGACAGCAGGTTGGCGCCTCCCGGACCATTGCACCATCCTCCAGGCTGAACTCTTTGCCATCCAACAAGCTTTGCAGCATGCTCTTGCAGACCATCAGCATTCCCCCATCATCCATGTTGATTCCAAGGCAGAGATCCAAGCAATTATGCACAAAGAGCCAAGGGACAACACACCAGATGGAAGTGACTTAATCACATCCATCTAGGGTGACCTGCAGACGCTCATGGCCCAGGGTCGCAGGGCCACCATCAACTGGATCCCGAGCCATGTGGGTATCCCTGGCAATGATGCCGTAAATGAGGCTGCAAGGACTGCAACCCTCGAGGCACAGCCACGTGCTGCAATTTCCATCAGCCTCAGCCAGATTGCACTGTGGGCTTCTGGAGTGGCCAGACACCCACTCCCTGACCCTGGGGATTCACAGAGCCTCTGCTGGTATGTCAGGGCGACCCACAGGGCGCCCACTCCAAGTATTCGGACGCAATCCAGAGAAATGAGGGTGCATATCCACCGCCTACGCTTAGGGCATCCCACCACTGCGCGGATTGTTGAACAGGCATGAGAGGAGCTCTGTGCCCATTGTGACCGAATGGTTCCAAAACCCTTGGTGTACTACCTGTTAGACTGCCCGGCTACGATGCCCCTTCACCGTAGACACTTCCCAATGACCCCAGTGGGGCAAGCCTGGGGGGAAGAGGCAGCACATCTTATGTACTTAGCTGTCAGGGACTTGGAAACCTTACTCCCAGCCATTGCATGTCACCTGCCTTCCCCCATCCCCACTGAAGTCGCTGTGTGGGCCTGCTTTGGGCCTCCATTGCACTGCACACCAGCAGCTGTTAGTGCACACTAACTTTTGGTACGTCACTTAGCCATAGAGCCGGAGAGGTACCCCCCCCCCTTCCCGCTGAAGAACTTCCATGCATGTACAAGAAAAGCTAAACGACACTTCCCTACCCGGGGAGCCAATACCGGGTCACCAAATTGGAAGAGACCCAGGCTGGGATCCACACTGGCAAATCAAATAGAATAGAATAGTTATATAGTATATATATATGTATATATATATATATATATATATATATATATATATATATATATATATATATATATATATAAATATATATATATATATATATATATATATATATATATATATATATATGGATGTGAAGCTTGGGTGGTAAATGCAGCAGCGAGGAGACGGTTGGAGGCAGTGGAGATGTCCTGTCTAAGGGCAATGTGTGGTGTAAATATTATGCAGAAAATTCGGAGTGTGCAAATTAGGAGGTGTGGAGTTAATAAAAGCATTAGTCAGAGGGCAGAAGAGGGGTTGTTGAGGTGGTTTGGTCATTTAGAGAGAATGGATCAAAGTAGAATGACATGGAAAGCATATAAATCTATAGGGGAAGGAAAGAGGGGTAGGGGTCGTCCTCGAAAGGGTTGGAAAGAGGGGGTAAAGGAGGTTTTGTGGGCGAGGGGCTTGGACTTCCAGCAAGCGTGCATGAGCATGTTAGGAGTGAATGGAGACGAATGATACTTGGGACCTGACGATCTGTTGGAGTGTGAGCAGGGTAATATTTAGTGAAGGGATTCAGGGAAACCGGTTATTTTCTTATAGTCGGACTTGAGTCCTGGAAATGGGAAGTACAATGCCTGCACTTTAAAGGAGGGGTTTGGGATATTGGCAGTTTGGGGGGATATGTTGTGTATCTTTATACGTATATGCTACTAAACTGTTGTATTCTGAGCACCTCTGCAAAGCAGTGATAATGTGTGAGTGTGGTGAAAGTGTTGAATGATGAAAATATTTTCTTTTTGGGGATTTTCTTTCTTTTTTGGGTCACCCTGCCTCGGTGGGAGACGACCAACTTGTTGATATATATATATATATATATATATATATATATATATATATATATATATATATATATATATAGATGGGGTTGTAAGAGAAGTAAATGCGAGGGTCTTGGCAAGAGGCGTGGAGTTAAAAGATAAAGAATCACACATAAAGTGGGAGTTGTCACAGCTGCTCTTTGCTGATGACACTGTGCTCTTGGGAGATTCTGAAGAGAAGCTGCAGAGATTGGTGGATGAATTTGGTAGGGTGTGCAAAAGAAGAAAATTAAAGGTGAATACAGGAAAGAGTAAGGTTATGAGGATAACAAAAAGATTAGGTGATGAAAGATTGAATATCAGATTGGAGGGAGAGAGTATGGAGGAGGTGAACGTATTCAGATATTTGGGAGTGGACGTGTCAGCGGATGGGTCTATGAAAGATGAGGTGAATCATAGAATTGATGAGGGAAAAAGAGTGAGTGGTGCACTTAGGAGTCTGTGGAGACAAAGAACTTTGTCCTTGGAGGCAAAGAGGGGAATGTATGAGAGTATAGTTTTACCAACGCTCTTATATGGGTGTGAAGCGTGGGTGATGAATGTTGCAGCGAGGAGAAGGCTGGAGGCAGTGGAGATGTCATGTCTGAGGGCAATGTGTGGTGTGAATATAATGCAGAGAATTCGTAGTTTGGAAGTTAGGAGGAGGTGCGGGATTACCAAAACTGTTGTCCAGAGGGCTGAGGAAGGGTTGTTGAGGTGGTTCGGACATGTAGAGAGAATGGAGCGAAACAGAATGACTTCAAGAGTGTATCAGTCTGTAGTGGAAGGAAGGCGGGGTAGGGGTCGGCCTAGGAAGGGTTGGAGGGAGGGGGTAAAGGAGGTTTTGTGTGCGAGGGGCTTGGACTTCCAGCAGGCATGCGTGAGCGTGTTTGATAGGAGTGAATGGAGACAAATGGTTTTTAATACTTGACGTGCTGTTGGAGTGTGAGCAAAGTAACATTTATGAAGGGATTCAGGGAAACCGGCAGGCCGGACTTGAGTCCTGGAGATGGGAAGTACAGTGCCTGCACTCTGAAGGAGGGGTGTTAATGTTGCAGTTTAAAAACTGTAGTGTAAAGCACCCTTCTGGCAAGACAGTGATGGAGCGAATGATGGTGAAAGTTTTTCTTTTTCGGGCCACCCTGCCTTGGTGGGAATCGGCCAGTGTGATAATAATAATAATATATATATATATATATATATATATATATATATATATATATATATATATATATATATATATATGTTGTGCCGAATATGTAAAGCTGGTCAATTAGCAAGAACTCATTTAAAAGATATATTTTTTCATTAATGTTAATGTAAAAAATTTAAATTTTGCAGCAAAAGAATCTTAGAAAACTTACCTAACCTTATTTATTATAACAAGAACAATTTATTTTAGCCTAACCCAACTAAATATATTTTAGATTTGTTTACAATAATTTACTACTAAACAAACACAGTGAAATATATTTTTTTCGTTAGGTTCAGAATGATTTTGGCAAAATGAGCGTTGCTATTTAAGCTAAGATCGCAAGTTCTGCCTATTCGGCACGACATATATATATATATATATATATATATATATATATGAGATATATATATATATATTTTGGGATATATATATATATATATATATATATATATATATATCTGGACGCTTCTGGCTGCCGTCAGATCTGCATAGTTGGGGTGGCTCCCTTACTGCTGGGCATCCAGCTGTTGTGAGGCTCCTCTTGATAATGTTATTAACCTCCTCATCTTTCCCTCGGATTTACGGCACACAAGACCATGGTACCCGAATCGGTCTGCTGCTTCACTGCCACAAATACACCTGTGTTCGGCGAGAATAGGGGCGGCAAGTCGAAGGGCAACACCGATGCGGATGGTCTGTGGGTCGATAAGGCTGGAGGGGAACAGCCAACAGAAAGTCCCCAGCAAGGGGCTCTCACTGCCAGGAGGCGGGCTTTGACACACTCTGAAGCATCGTTGAGGCTATATTTTCCACTATTGGACCATCCCAGTGCGATTGTTTGTAGTTGTTGGGGGGAGCAGGTCTGGTTTCTGAGCCCGTTAGATTATCCCAGATCATTGCTCCGTCAATGAATTTTTGGTCCTGGGCTCCAATCTTGTCCCTAAGATGTTCAGGGAGAATCGCTGCTACAAGCTCTCTGGATGCAATACACGAGGACAGAAAAGCAGGTAACGCAATCTGTGATGACTTGCGGACACCAATGCCTCCTAGTCTGACTGGAAGTGTAGCTTGGTTCCACTGCCCGTCTTCTAGAGTAAGGTTAAGTACTTTCGTAAAAATCATATTCGTGCAGTATAGGGTTATCATATGAAGGTGCACATCTTAGGAAATATGTCAACATGGGCAGACTCAAGCACTTTGTGAGAAGGTACAAGGCATCGTGGGTGTCCAGATTGCCTATTCGTTGTTCCATTCTCCTTAACTCTTCCAATTTCTTCCTGAGAATTATGTCAGTGGCTCCTAGCAAGACAACATTTGTGGGGGCAATGACTGCTGCTCCTGGTAGTTTTGATCTCACTGCATTTATCACTTGTTGACTGACTGAGATGATTTCACATTTGGATGGATTCAGGATGAGACCCATTTCCTGTCCCCGTGTCATTACCTGTGTAAGGTCATGTAGGAGGGACTCCTTTGTACCTGCTAGTGTGCCATCATCTAGGAACCAGATGTTTAGCTCGCTGGTCAGTCTGACTGTGATTTCCCTAACATAGAAGAGAAATGGTGCAAGAGGATCTCCTTGTTGGACACCCTCCGATGATGTGATTTCATGCTCTCCAAAGGAAGCATTCCTTGCTATAACCAGCTGAAACAAAAGGGAAGAGACCAGGGAAATTTGTACTGCTGCTAATACCACGTCTCTTTTCAGGAGATTGAACGCATTCTTGAAATCGCATTGTCCTCAGGCAGGTTGTTGATATATCCCTTGTTGCATTGCTTCACTTCCTTGAGAGACCCCAAAGCCAAGCTGGTTTGGTTGAAGCATCAAGGCTGCCTGTGCACGAATACTTCGGACAGCAGCTTTGGATACGAGGCGGCGTAACGTGTTGCCTACTGCAATTGGCCGAATTCCTCCATCCTTCTTTTTAAGTGCACAAAGTGTTGCACCAAAAAAGAAAGGTCTAATTTCATCAGGAATCAGACCAGCCAAGGAATTGTTGACGAACCTTGTGATCTCTGAAAGCAAATTTCCCCAATAACTGGATTAACCATTTCCTTTAAATGCTGTGGCCTTATTCCAGTGTAACCCCCAGCTAGTGGGGACAGAGGTGTTGGAACTGTTGGTGCCACTGGTTTCCCTGGCAGGGTGCTTTCCTCTAAGTGCTTCATGTCAGCATCCCTGGGAGCAACTGTATCTTCACTGGTAATAATTCTGATTGCCCCCACTGTGTTGCCCTCTTCAATTTTCTTGCTCACCTGGACTCTGACTTTTTCACTGTCAGTAGAGTGAGTGGGGGTTCTGCCTCTCCCTTTTTTGTGTTGACGGGGAAGGTGAATGAGGTTATCAACTCTATATATATATATATATATATATATATATATATATATATATATATATATATGTCATAGGCAGAATTTGCGATCTTGGCTTAAATAGCAACGCTCATCTTGCCATATAGGACAAGTGAAAATTTGTGTATGTAATAATTTCGCCAAAATCATTCTGAACCTAACGAAAAAAATATATTTCACTGTGTTTGTTTAGTATTAAATTATTGTAAACAAATCTAAAATATATTTAGTTGGGTTAGGCTAAAATAAATTGCGCTTGTTATAATAAGGTTAGGTAAGTTTTCTAAGTTTCTTTTGATGCAAAATTATAAATTTTTACATCAACATTAATAAAAAAAATATATCTTTAAACGTATAAGAGAAAATTTTAGAAAAGACTTAATTTTAAATGAGTTCTTGCTAATTGACCAGTTTTACATATTCGGCACGACATATATATATATATATATATATATATATATATATATATATATATATATATATATATATATATATATATATATATATGTCGTGCCGAATAGGCAGAACTTGCCATCTTGGCTTAAATAGCAACGCTCATCTTACCATATAGGACAAGTGAAAATTTGTGTATGCAATAATTTCGCCAAAATCATTCTGAACCTAACGAAAAAAAATATATTTCACTGTGTTTGTTTAGTATTAAATTATTGTAAACGTATTTAAAATATATTTAATTGGGTTAGGCTAAAATATATTGCTCTTGTTATAATAAGGTTAGGTAAGTTTTCTAAGATTCTTTTGGTGCAAAATTAAAATTTTTTACGTTAACATTAATGAAAAAAATATATCTTTAAACGTATAAGAGAAAATTTCAGAAAGGACTTAATTTTAAATGAGTTCTTGCTAATTGACCAGTTTTACATATTCGGCACGACATATATATATATATATATATATATATATATATATATATATATATATATATATATATATATATATATATATATATATATTGTTGCAACTTATTCGGTCCGAGAAGTCCCAGCGGGGAAAGACACACTGTTCGAGGGCCCTTACACCCACCCAAAACACAAACACACTCACCTGGGTTGGCAAAGGTGGTTGGAGGGTATTTCTTAATTGATAGATTTACCCTTCAGGGAAGAAGTAGGTAGTTTATATTGTTAGTACACTAATATCAGGATTATTGAGGCAACTGTAGATAAGTAAAGTAAAAGGACACAAGTGCAACTAATGTGACATTTATTGTGGCAACGTTTCGCTCTCCAGGAGCTTTATCAAGCCATTACAAACAATAAAGCTCCTGGAGAGCGAAACATTGCCACAATAAATGTCACATTAGTTGCACTTGTGTCCTTTTACTTTACATATTGTCGGTAATTCTACCAACTTTATTACAACTGTAGATAATAATAATATAGACCTGAGACCTTAACATAGGTAGTAATAGGCCGAATGTAGGCAAACACTAGGTTATGTTAGCTAGGGAGAACTGGCAGCCCAAGTTTGAATGACGAGGCGCGGGTCTCGAAGACGCCAGAGTTTCCTTCTAAAACTAGACACCATCTGAACAACATGTGCCGTGATCAGCAGGCAGCGCCCCCACGTGTCTTCACATATTAGACCTGGGGAAATCTGGTGAAGGCACCTTGATGTACCGTAGATGACCTCCTCCGTCAGGCCCATACAGTAAGACAAGACCTCCACTTTTTCTTAGGATCCTGGCCAGTGCCTGGGGAAAGTTGCGAGTGAGTTGAGCTGTAGGCCTTTGTGCAGCTGGCAGTGCATGCCCAGTACGTACCAGCGTCTCTTGTCAGCCTAGAAGCTAGTGTCACTTTCTGCATAGTAATCTAGGGGATTCAACCCCCTTGGAAATAGGAATTTCTGAGGTGCAGGCAGGTCACTAATAACGATTGAATATTGCAGGAATTAAGGCTCCCGGTTGCACGTGGTTTCTGAGGGGAAGTCCAAAGGGGCTAAACTTAGGGAGGTTGAAGACCAGAATAGATTCTATATCACCAAGTAAGTTAGTCCTTTAAACGTGCATGCAGGCGAGATTTCTGTCCTATAAGCCACTTGTGAGGCTGAGGTACCGACCTCATAGCTCGGTGTCAACAGAGCTTGCCAGGGTGGGTGACTCACTTGGAGGCAGTCTAGACAAATTTTCACACACACACACACACACACACATATATATATATATATATATATATATATATATATATATATATATATATATATATATATATACAATATTGTAACCATGAAAGAGTGGTATTTAATCAATAACAACACTGCGATTAACTGGGAGTTTCAAACCCATGTTGTTTCAGCCCTCCTCATGGTGAGCAAAAATTCCATGACTCTCTAACCCACAGGACCATACAAATGTATGGTCCAGTGGGTTAGAACATCGTGGAATTTTCGCTCACCATGAGGCGGGCTAAAACAACATGGGTTCGATCCCCGGCTAGTCGCGGTGTTGCTATTGATTAAATACCACTTGTTCATGATTACAATATGATATATCATTTGCCTCCGGAACAGCCTGAATTCTTTATGACATGGATTCAGCAAATTGCTGGAAACATTCCTTAGAGATCTTGCTGTTTGATGACATGATAGCATCAAGCAGCTGCTACATATTTGTCGACTGCACATTCATGCTGTGAATCTCCTGTTCCACTACATCCCAAAGGTTTATGCCAAATACTCACCCTACCATCTGCATGTCGCTCAAAAAAAAAATTGCAATTTGTCAGACCAGGCGACTTTTTCGAGCCTGTGCCCATTGTAGCCTCAATTTCCTGTTTTTAGATGAAAGGAGTGGATCCCGGTATGATCTAGTGCTGTAGCCCATTCACTTCAAGGTTCGAAATTTTGTGCATTCAGAGATGCTCTTTTGTGTACTACTATTGTAACATGTGGTTATTTGAGTTACTGTCGCCTTCCTGTCAGCTTGAACCACTCTAGTCATTCTCCTCTGACCTCATTAACAAGCCATTTTCACCCACAGAACTGCCACTCTCTGGGTGTTTTGGGCTTTCACACTATTCTCTGTAAACTATAGTGTGAGTGAATAATCCAAGATTAGCAGTTTCTGAGACACTAAAACCACCCTGTCTGATACCAACAAACAATTCACGGGCAAAGTCAATTCACATTTCTTCTCCATTCCGATGTATGGTCTGAAACTTGATTACGTCTGCATGTTTTTAGGCAATGAGGTGCCCTCACATGATTGGCTGCAAGTGTACAGGTGTATTTAACAAAGTGTATTTAACAAAGGTGTATTTAACAAAGCGACCGCTGAGTGTATATAATATACATGAAAAATAGTGTTAGGTACACAGCACCTTCAAGAAAGCTATTCATTTTTTTAAGTTCTTATTTCGTCAGATATAATTTAGTAGATGGTTAGATGTGGTTGCTTGTTAGCCTAACATGTCTGTTATCACTGTTATCACCACCTAACAGCAGTATCAGCCTCGTTCATCATGCCCTGATCCACCAGGAAGCCTGGTCATGGACCGGGACACGGGGGCGTTGATCCCCTGAATGCCCTCCAGGCAAACTCCAGGTAACACCACCCTCCATCATCACTTATGGTCAGAAATATTTTGTATTGTAGCTTCTACCACCATCACAATCTACCAGCCCCATCACCTGTGATCCCCTACCAGCCCTGTCACTACCTAACACCATCTATCACCATCTAAGCTATCTATTACCATAGAACATCAGCTTCAACAATCACCTAGGAGATGCCTATGGCACGAAGGGGAATTTTCCGAGTGGGAACCAACCAAAATTCAATTTTACTTTCTACCTAAGCCAGGTTACACACAGGCTGGAACCGCATTTTAGTAAGTTTAGGATATAAATATGACTAGCGTTCCAATAAAAACTGTTACCTAAATCTGTGTTATGATAAGTCTCTCAGTATTCAAAAATTTTACAATCCTGTAAGGAAAAATATTTTATTTTGATGTTTTTGAAAGACAGATTGATGAAATTTACAAAAAATAGCAAATTCATACTCACTCAACTCAAAATTAATACGATAATACTTGTTATTAAGATACACCAGCATTTAGCGTTTGAAGCTGATCTTGTGGAAAATTGCATTTACTTGGATGTAACTAATTATGTACATAACAGTAAATGATAACAAAGATAATTATTATTTATCAATGTTACATAGACAAGTAGGAATTTGGGACACCTAGGTCGCAAAAAATGTCCCCCTTCGATACCTACCACTGTCATAACCACAAGTTGCTCTGGACCTATTAATTAAATGAAATATACATACACCAGGAATACTGTTAGATATATAAATTTGTGGACTGTATATTAAAAATAATAAATGGTTATATATATACACTGTGGAAAATACTGTATATATTTTCCAGAAATTCAGTATTTATATGTAAATAGATGGCCATACTGTATTTAATAATATTTATGTCATAGAAAAAGGAAAGCCTGCGTCTGCGCAGACGAGACTCGTCATCTTGGTTTTGAATTTTGTACAAACGTTGGTGTAATGGGAAGAATTTTTCATGCTCTAGAGGTTAAAATTGTGTTGACACCTCTCAAATAGGAGGCGAAATTGGTGGATGTGCTTCCCTGCATAACTTGAGATATCAGACGACTGGACAAGACAGCTCCAGGAACCTCAGATAAGCTCTCTAGATTTGTGTGTAATTCTGGCCAGCATTATTTTCATAGATTTAGTTAGAGTGAGGTTTTCTGAGTATGATACACATTAATCTCCAGTCAAATTGGTGAGTGATATTAAGATATATTTTCCTTATGTTATGTAATTGTGTATATATATAACCATTTATTATTTTTAATATACAGTCCACAAATTTATATATTTACCAGTATTCCGGGTGTATGTATAATTCATTTAATTAATAGGTCCAGAGCAACTTGTGGTTATGACAGTGGTAGGTATCGAAGGGGGACATTTTTTGCGACCTAGGTGTCCCAAATTCCTACTTGTCTATGTAACATTGATAAATAATAATTATCTTTGCTATCATTTACTGTTATATACATAATTAGTTACATTCAGATAAATGCAATTTTCCACATTTAATTAGCCCGTTGGTCCTTCTTGAACCGGAGGTAATTAGTGAAGTCATTAATTAGTTAATTACTTAATAATTATACGTGAAATGACAGAAGGAGGTGGATGTTAAGTTCACAAATTTACTTAATGTGTAGTGGATTATAATAATTACAATATTAATTTTGATAAGCTAAGCTCGTCTGGCTAAGTTTATGTTAATTTGTATAATACTGATTTGATAAGACAATTCTGGCCAAGATTTATATCAGTGTATGTGTAATTGATAAGACAAGTGTGGCTAAAGATTATATTGTGTATAATATTAATTTTGCTATGCCAAATTCTGGCAAGGACTTAATAATTTGTGTAATATTAATTTTGATGAGCAAAGTTTGTATTAATGTACATTTAAAATTTATATAATTTTTTTTTTTGCATGTAATTGCTAAGCTCAAGTAGCTAGGATTTATTCAAAGGTAAGTTGTACTATTTACCTTTATAAAGTGCATAATTTAGTACATAATCAGTGTTATTAGTTGAATTTAATACATTGCATCATGGCTGAAAATGAGGAAATTAATATAGAAGACAAACATATGGAATATAGAGCAAAAAGAGTTTCACTGCAAGCTAGGAAGAGGCATGTAGCAAAAACATACAATAAATGTTTGAAATTAATGAATCAAGAAACTGTGAATACTGATGATTTAAAATTGTATTTAGATGCTTTAGATAATAGATATGATTCAGACAAATTATATTACAACAAATATGAAGGAGATTTGTTAGTAAACTGTGTAGATGAGACTGAAGTAGATCTCATGATTAATCAGTATTATGAATTAGAGGAAAAGATTCTTTCTTGTAAAAGTCAGGCCTTGAATAAATTAAAATGTGTAAACCAGGCAGTTGGTCAGTCTGCTCCAACAAATAATATGTCTTTGCCAAAACTCCCAGAATTGTGTTTGCCTGTGTTTAATCCTGGAGAAAATTGGGAGGAATTTTGGTCAATTTTTAAAGAAGCTGTGCATGACAGGAGTGACCTAGCCTGTGTAACTAAATTATTTTACCTCAAAGGACAGGTAAGAGGAGATGCTCACATACTCATACAAGCCTTTCCCAATGTAGATGACTCTTACAAGGAAGCAGTTGACTTGTTGAAAGTCACTTATGGTAATATAGAACAAAGTACGTTGGATCTAGTGAATATCATTGTTAATTTAAAATCTCCAGATCACACTTACAAAGGTTTACAGCAGTTTAGAGTTAAACTGGAGAGCACTCTCAAAACTTTAAGTAATAAATATAATCTGAAGGAATCAGACTGGTTATTGAGTGCCATGGTACAGAATAAATTAAGCTGTAAAACACTTGAATGAATCTCGAATAAATATCACAAAGATTATTTTGGTCTGGAGGAAATAAGACTAGGTCTACAAGAATTAATTGTTCAGTTGCAGACCAGCCAACCAACTCATTTTAAAGATGCAACACATAATAACTCTGAAGTATCTGTCAAGTTTCACAAAGGGAGAAATTATCCCAATAGTAATAATCAAAATTCATATCAATTAGCAGGAATCAGAAATAATGATTCTCCACTAGGTAAGAAGAATAAGTACCCTCCTAAGAGTAGCCCAGTTAATAAGAAACCAGTCAGAGAAAAGAGAGATTGTCTTTTCTGCAAGGGTACTCATTTATCTAAAAATTACAATGCATACAATTCATGGAATGATAAAGTTGAAAGATTGGAGGAACTTGACAGATGTATCAGATGTTTAGGTAATCACAATGTAAAGGATTGTTATGCCAAATTAAACTTCTGTTATCAATGTCACAAAGGAAGACACCATATAGTCATGTGTAAGGGTCTATATGATAATGTTGATAATAATGATAATGTTGACAATCCTGACACAACAGTAGCTAATGTAAAAATTGCTGCTAATGTTAATAATGATGGTTTTGCTGAAGTAGCCTTACCTGTGTTACAGGTAAAAATTGATGATAAAAGGCATAAATAAAAAATGTAAATGCATTATTGGACCAGGGATCCCAGCATACTTTCATAAAACGTAAATGTCTTGATGGTATGAAAGTACAGATGGGAGATCCCACTACTTTAAAATTATCTGGTTTTCTCTCGGATAAAAGGGCTCAATTGTATGACACTGTTTATGTAACTGTCAGGTTGGGCAATGAGAAAAAACGTGTTAATGCAGTAATTGTAGATAGACTTCCAGAGAAAATATCTACAGTAGGGCTTAGTAAAGCTACAGAAAGACTCTCACATAATGTAAATTTAGCACCTTCTGGTGTAAGTGATGATTCTGTAGGCCCAATAAATATTTTGATAGGTAGTGACTATTATGCCTCCTTTGTAATGGGTATGGTAAAGAAATGTGGTGTCACCCTTTTGAAGACAGCAGGAGGCCATGTAATGTATGGTAGGATTCCTGGTAATAATAATTCATGACTAGAGGAAACTACAAATACCATAACTGTGTGCCTTACTCATGAAATCGTACCCCAGTATAATTCTTCCATAGAGGATGGTGTTGAGCTAGTGCATAAATTGTGGGAATTAGACAGCATTGGAATAAATGTAAATGAAGAAAGTCCAGACGATTCTTTTACTCAGTAGCAATACCTGAGAGATGTAAAATTTGAATCTGGACAATACTGGGTGCAACTTCCGTGGAGACTGAACCATCCAGAATTGCCCACTAATTACAGAATGGCATGTGGACAGTTAAAGGCTCAGCTCCACAAACTGAGTAAGACACCAGAATTGTTAACTGCATATAATGATATAATTGCTGAACAGTTATTTAATAAATTTATAGAAGAGGTACCTCCTGAGCAAGCCAAAATTTATGGTCACTATTTGCCCCATCACGGAGTGAAGAAGGATTCTAAGACCACTCCTTTTAGGATTGTGTTTAATTGTAGTGCCAGGAGTAACAAAAATGTACCTAGTTTAAATGACTGTTTGATGACAGGTCCGTCGTTGACAGAAAAATTAGGAGATATCTTATTAAATTTCAGAGTGAAGCACTATGCTTTTACGGCTGACATAAGTAAAGCTTTCCTAAGAGTGGATTTACAAGAGGCTGACCGGGATTGTACCCGCTTCTTATGGCCTGAGAATCCTAGTGACCCACTTAGCCCTCTGAAAACCTTTCGCTTTAAGAGTGTATTATTTGGTGCTACATCCAGTCCGTTCCTACTTCAAGCGACGATAAATGCACACCTTAAACATATGGAAAGTCCATTGAGTAAAGTAATGAGCAAACAATTTTATGTGGACAATTTCCTGGGTGTGACGTCAACTGAAGAGGAACTGTTAATGACTTATGGAGAGGCTAATAAAATAATGCAAAGTGCAAATATGCCTCTGAGGGAATGGAGTAGTAATTCGTCCAAATTAAAGGACAAAATAAGTAAAGATTACCCTGGAGATGAAGTGCCAAAATGTAGTAATGTATTGGGTTTAACTTGGAATACTGACCTCTTCAAGGGGGGCTCCTTGGCGTGGTGAAGAGGCTCTTGGTCTGAGGAATTAGACCTGTCGGTCTTCTTCCTCAGACCGAACCTAATTACCCCCAATCTCCCCTCCCCTATCCCATCCTCCCTATCCTCCCCTTTTTCCTTTCCTCCTCCTCCTCCCCACCCCTCCTTTTTGCCCTTCCTCTTTTTGGCCTTTGGGATTTCTCCCACAGGCGTGCTAGTTCCTAGGTAGGGGAAAGGATACTGGGGTCTATCCCATTCCGTTGAGGTTCTTGGCGGTGGCATAGTTTGCCGTGGAATCTGGATCGCCTGGGGATGTCTCGATCCCTCTCCGGTATCCCGGAGTAGCTTTGGGTGTCTTTCGGGCGACGGGTGTATCTCTGGAAGCCACCTTTCGGATTCCGGGGGTGGTGGCCGAAGGAGGTATGCTTTGTGGTGGATATCCGGCCACCCTCTCTTTTGTCCACCGAGGTAGCTCGACAGATGTGAGGTTGCTATCCCGGATTGTTAGTTTACTAGCATGATGGGTAGGGTATGGCACGGGTTCCATGCTGCATCTGCGCTACTTGCGGTGCTGAGGTCCTCTTGGGAGCGGAGGGAGATTTCTGGCCCTTTCATTCCTCCTAGGAACTATCCCTCCCCGGTCCCCCCTTTTTTTATTCTTTTTTTTATTTTTATTTTCTTTTCTTCTTTCATTTTTTTCTTAAAAACAAAAAGAAAGAAGTAACCTAACCATGGCAGCCCTAGTCCATGAACCTACTACCCCAAGGCCCCTTCTTGATACCGCACCCCGTTCTGACCCCGCCTCATCTTTGGACCACTCTTCAGACACTCCTCATGCCTCTGTACCTATTGCCGGTGCTGTTTCCTCACCCGCTTCAGGTACTGAGGCCTCGACTGACTCCTTCGATTTATCGGACCTTCGCTCTCCTCTGACTATGCTTCCGGCCTCTCCCTCTATGGTGCAGCAATTTTCAAATCGCCGACCCGTTCCACGTTGGACCAACTCTGGTCCCACGCCTAAACGCCAACGACAATTACCTGCTGATGATACTTCTCCACCTTCTCATTCTTCTCAGAAACGATCGACACGTCCTTCACTACCTTTCCACGTTCAGTTTCAGACTGAACAATGGACTAAATTCTTCACTTTACGACCAACTTCCTCTACTGCCTATCTTTCTGACCACAGTATTGGCAAGGCACTCCTATGCCATGTTGGTAAAGATATTTCTTTTCATGCTCTTAAGAGCGGTACGTGCATCATTACCATACAGAATGCTACCCAGGCTCATGAGCCCTCTCGTCTTTCCCATATCGATACTGTTCCTGTCACTCTTGAAAAACATCATTCCATCAATTCTTGTAGTGGTACCGTCATTCTGCCCCATACCATAGTTCAACAAAATTTCCAGACATGTGGCACTGACATTCTTGAACAGCTGGAACTCCAAGATCTCCCAATCCTCAAGGTAGACACTTACGTTCTTCCTGCCCGTGGGCGGAGACGATACCCTAGCAATGTGGCTCGTTTAACTTTTGACAGCTGAGAACTCCCATCCTCAGTTTATATAGCAGGACATCGGTTACAAGTTCGAAAGGTGATCCCTACACCACAACAGTGTAGAAATTGCTGGCGATTTGGCCATCCAGCGAAATATTGCAGATCTATCGCTGAATGCCCAGTCTGTGGTGCCGATGACCATTCTAATACATCTTGCAATCGATCTCCCTCTTGCCTTAACTGTCATGAGGCTCACAGTTCATACTCTCGCCGTTGTCAAGTCTATTTAAACGAGCGGGAAATCTGTTACCTCAAAGAGACAGAAGGTCTCCCTTATGCCATGGCAGTTTCTCATCTCCACCTCCAAGGGAGACTCCCACGTGTTTCTTATTCCCGTGTTTCAAAACGTCCCCCCACTTCTGGTATCCCATCTTCTACACCCACCTCTGTGGTTACCTCTCCCATAGTCACTCCTGTATCTAATCCTTTTGCTGTCCTCGGCTCAGACGTCCCTACTTCAACTCCTCAGTCTGATCTCGCTTCTTCGAGTTCTCTCTCACAAGCCTCAGTATCGACGAGACCTCGTAAGACACCTCCTCCCAATCGTCCCTCTACTTCTCAAAAGTCAAAAAAAGGTCCGTTAACACCTCCTACCCATCTTCCACCTCCTCATTTTACCCTCCCTGTCTCTGTCCCTGGTTCTCCCCCTCTCACTGGCTCAGTTACAAGTGTAGAGGTTTACCCTCCTACTTGTACTGTACCTTCCTCCCCTGTTCCCTCCCAAGTTTCTTCCTCTTCTGCCACCTCCCAGGTTCCTGCCTCTTCTGTCCCCTGCCACGCTTCTCCAGTTCCCTCCACCCTTTCGCCCCTTCCCTACCTTGGTACAGTCCAATACAGTTCCAATCTTTACTCATCCTCCCCCTACCATTTCCAATATTGTCTCCCATACGACGTCTCTGAATTCCAAAACACTTGAAGCAATCTCTGAATATATTGCAGAGACCAAACCATCAATGGACACTGATCCACCTTCCGCTCTTTCTCTCTCCTCTGCTCCATCTGCGCAACTCCTTTCTTCACAGCGCACCATTCCTTCGCTGCTTGAACGTTTTCCACTGCCTCTGCATGTGGACTTTTCTAACCCCTCTAGTCCATAGGAACCCTTACCTGCAGATTTCAAGTATCTTTATCCTTGCCAATCATAGCCTATTTACAGTGGAATATACGCGGCCTCAGGGGTAATCGGGGTGAGCTTCAGATGTTACTCTCGCAGTTTGCCCCTGTTGGTGTTTGCTTACAGGAACCAAAATTACACTCTGCTGTTATTTCTCCCATCTCAGGCTATAATTTATTGTATTCTTCAGATCCTTTTCCTGATGGGACCTTTAATGAAAGTGCCCTTCTTCTACGCACTGATATTCCGTACCATCAGCTATTTGTTCATACTTCGCTGCATTACACAGCAGCCCGTATCCACTTACATAGGTGGTATATGCTCTGTTCTTTATATCTCTCTCCTTCTCGGGCATTATCTATTCCGGATATTGCCTAACTTGTTTCGTCATTACCGCCACCGATTCTGTTACTTGGTGATTTTAATGCCCACCATTTCCTCTGGGGGGGGTCTCACTGTGATTCCCGTGGAATTCAGTTAGAGGCTTTTCTTGCCACCCACCCCCTCCATGTTTTAAATACAGGTACTCACACCCATTTTGATCCTCGGACTCATACTCTCTCTTGCATTGATCTCTCAGTCTGCTCTTCCTCCGCTGCATTAGACTTCACTTGGTCTGTTCTCCCTGACTTACATGACAGTGATCATTTCCCAATAATTCTTACTTCCCCTTCATATTCGCCACCTCTTCGCACCCCACGCTGGCAATTTAATCGAGCAAATTGGAACCTTTACTCACACCTAACTGTTTTTAAAGAGGTTCCTTCTTCGTCCTCCATCAATGAGCTTTTACACCTCTTCTCGTCCTCCATTTTCAGCACAGCTTCTCATTCTATACCCCAAACTTCGGGCAGGCATTCTCAGAAATGCATGCCTTGGTGGTCTCCTGCTTGTGCTCGTGCAGTACGTTTGAAACGTGCTGCATGGGGCAGGTACCGGTACAATAGAACCACAGAGAGACTCCTTGATTTTAAACAGAAGCGTGCGATCGCTCGCCGTATCATCCGTGACGCTAAACGCACTTGCTGGCGAGATAGTCTCCACCATCACCTCTGCTTCCTCTATGAGTGCAGTCTGGAAAAAAGTACGAAAACTGAGTGGTAAATATTCTCCTGACCCGGCTCCTGTTCTGCGGGTTGCCGGTGTTGATATAGCAAATCCACTAGATGTTGCCAATGAAATTGGCAATCATCTGGTCCATATTTCTCAGGGACTCCATCTATGCCTCTCATTTCTTTCCTCAAAGTCTGCCAGAGAGTTAGCACCCTTGGACTTTTCTTCTCTCAGAGAAGAACAGTATAATGTGCCTTTTACACTTCAAGAACTGGAGGCAACACTCTCAGCTTGTCGATCATCTGCAGCTGGGCCCAACGACATTCATATTCGTATGCTACAACATTTACATCAGTCAGCCCTTGCAGTCCTATTACGCCTTTACAATCTTACTTGGTCACAAGGAGTTCTTCCACAGCTGTGGAAATCCGCCATTGTTCTCCCTTTCCGCAAACCAGGCACTACGGGACATGAAACCTCCCACTATCGTCCCATTGCTCTTACCAGTGCAGTTTGCAAAGTAATGGAACACCTAGTAAATAGACGTTTAGTGTGGTATTTAGAGACACACAACAGTCTCTCCACTCGTCAATATGGCTTTCGTAAGGGATGTTCTACCATAGACCCCTTACTACGCTTGGATACGTATGCTCGTAATGCCTTTGCGAATAACCACTCAGTTATTGCCATATTTTTTGGCCTTGAGAAGGCATATGACACAACTTGGAGGTATAATATTTTAGCCCAAGCCCACTCCTTAGGCCTTCGAGGCAATCTACCATCCTTCCTTAAGAACTTTTTAACTGACAGGCATTTCCGTGTTCAGGTTAATAATGTGCTCTCCCCGGACTTTATCCAAGCTGAAGGTGTCCCCCAGGGATGTGTTCTGAGCACAACACTTTTTCTCCTTGCTATTAATGATTTGACCTCTAGTCTTCCATCAAATATTTGGTCATCACTCTATGTTGATGACTTCGCTATTGCCTGTGCAGGCGCTGACTGCCACCTCATTACAGTTTCTCTCCAACATGCAGTCGACCGTGTTTCCAATTGGGCCACCACACGTGGGTTTAAATTTTCCAGCACTAAAACCCACCAAATTACTTTCACTAGACGCTCTGTCATCTCCGATCATCCTTTGTACCTCTATGGCTCCCGTATCCCTGAACGTGATAGTCAAGTTTCTAGGCCTTCTCTTTGATCGTAGGTTATCCTGGAAACCTCACATTACCTCTCTGAAGGCAACTTGTCACAGCCGGCTGAACCTTCTTAAAACCCTTGCTCATCTTTCATGGGGAGCTGATCGTCGAACCCTCCTTCGCCTACATTCCACCCTTATTTTATCGAAACTTGATTATGGTGACCAGATCTATTCAGCAGCATCTCCTGCTACTCTCTCTAGCCTTAACCCCATTCATCACCAAGGATTACGTTTATGCCTTGGTGCTTTTCGCTCTTCCCCTGTCGAGAGCCTCTATGCAGAAGCGAACGTTCCATCCTTATCCGATCGCCGTGATGCCCATTGCCTGCGCTACTATGTACACTCTCATGATCTCCGCAATCCTTCCATTTATAGAATGGTCACTGATATTAGTAGACATTCTTTATTTGTTCGCCGCCCCTGTTTACTCCGTCCCTTCTCTCTTCGCCTTCATTCGCTCTTGTCTTCTCTTCAACTACCACCTTTCTATGTACATGTAGCATCTCACTTTTCCCTACCCCCCTCTCCCGCTCTCTTTTTCTTGACCACTTTCACTCTCATTCTCATGCCATTGCTGTGTACACAGATGGCTCTAAGTCTTCTGACGGCGTAGGAGTCGCAGCAGTGTTTCCGGACAGCGTCGTACAAGGGCATTTTCTATCTTTGGCTAGTATTTTTACTGCTGAATTATATGCCATCCTTACAGCACTTATCCGTACTGCATCTATGCCTGTGTCATCATTTGTGGTTGTCTCAGACTCCCTTAGTGCTTTACAGGCTATACAAAAATTTGATACACCTCACCCCTTAGTCCTCCATATCCAACTTTGGCTACGCCGTATCTTTACCAAGCATAAAGATATTGTTTTTTGTTGGGTCCCTGGTCATGTTGACGTACATGGCAATGAACAGGCAGACACTGCTGCGCAGTCAGCAGTATATGACCTACCAGTTTCTTATAGAGGTATTCCATTTACGGACTATTTTGCTGCAATATCTTCCCACCTTCACACCCGTTGGCAACAACGTTGGTCTACTATGCTCGGCAACAAACTTCAATCTATTAAACCGAGTGTAGGTTACTGGCCGTCTTCTTATCACCAGTGTCGAGGTTGGGAGACTACTCTCTCCCGTCTTTGCATTGGCCATACTCATCTTACTCATGGATATCTCATGGAGAGGCGTCTTGCTCCTCTCTGTGAGAATTGCCAAGCTCCATTATCAGTCAGCCACATTCTGTTGGACTGCCCACTTTATCAACGAGCACGCAGAATTTACCTCTGTCGTTGTCTTCGCTCCGCTGCTCTCTCTTTACCTTCTCTTCTCGCTGATGGACCCACCTTTTATCCAGACTCTCTCATTGACTTTTTGACAACAACTGACTTACTTCACAAATTCTGATACCTTCAGCCCTTTCTACTTCAATCTCTTACTACCCTCTACCCCCGTACTATCCCCTGCCCCGCTGTTTTCTGTAACCTGCTGATCATCCCACCTCCCTTCTGCCATCCAATACCCTCGCTTCCTTCCCTACCCTGCAGCGCTGTATAGCCCTTGTGGCTTAGCGCTTCTTTTTTATTATAATAATAATTGGGATACTGAGAGAGATTTGTTAATGTTAAAACCTAATAATTACAGTATGCCCAATAAATTAACTAAGAGAGTTTTGCTTGCTGAAGTTTCCAAATGTTTTGATCCACTAGGTTTAGTGTCACCCCTTACTATAAGAGGGAAATTATTAATTCAGGAAGCATGGAAACTTAAATGTGCTTGGGATGAAATTCTACGTGAGGAATTCATTAACAGGTGGGATGAATTAATTGGTGATTATGAGAAAATTCCAATGTTGGAGTTCCCATGCCAGGTGGCCAATCCAAATGGGAAAAATGTACTCCACATTTTTTGTGATGCTTCAAAATTGGCATATGGAGCAGTTGCTTACCTTCAAAGTAATAGTGTTATTTCTCTTGTTATGTCTAAGGCTAAAGTGCCTCCAATTAAATCACATACCTTACCTCAGTTGGAATTAACAGCCATTTATGTAGGTGTCAAATTAGCTAACTATAGAAGAAATAAGTTGCAAGAGATAAATATTAGCGACACTGTAATTTGGTCTGATAATGAGGTATCCTTACAATGGATTCGTAATGGAAATAGTAAAATTGTGTATGTACAAAACAGAGTCACTGAAATTAATCAGGTGTAAGAGAAGTATAATAGTTTGGGTCAGCATATGTTAACATTTAATCATATACCTGGTGAGGAGAATCCAGCTGATTTCTTGTCTCGAGGTTTACCTTATGCTAAATTTGTAAATGCTGTATCATGGTTTAAAGGACTGAGTTGGTTGGTAAATAAAGCAAATTGGCTTGTACAAGAGGCGTATATTGCTCCTGTTGAAATTACTGTGACCACTGTTCCAATAGTTTGTCCTTCTTTATCCATTGATATAAATAGGTATTCTTCTTTACCCAAACTAATCAATGTAACTAAGTTTATGTTTAAATTTCTAAACAAGATGAATATTTCATTTAAGTTTTCACATCGTCTTGAATATTGGATAAAGAGGGTACAGGAGGAAATCTATGGAAATGAGATTAAATTGATGATGGAAAGAAAAATTGTTTACCTGGAGTTTACCTGGAGAGAGTTCCGGGGGTCAACGCCCCCGCGGCCCGGTCTGTGACCAGGCGTCCTGGTGGATCAGAGCCTGATCAACCAGGCTGTTGCTGCTGGCTGCATGCAAACCAACGTACGAGCCACAGCCCGGCTGGTCAGGAACCGACTTTAGGTGCTTGTCCAGTGCCAGCTTGAAGACTGCCAGGGGTCTGTTGGTAATCCCCCTTATGTATGCTGGGAGGCAGTTGAACAGTCTCGGGCCCCTGACACTTATTGTATGGTCTCTTAACGTGCTAGTGACACCCCTGCTTTTCATTGGGGGGATGTTGCATCGTCTGCCAAGTCTTTTGCTTTCGTAGTGAGTGATTTTCGTGTGCAAGTTCAGTACTAGTCCCTCTAGGATTTTCTAGGTGTATATAATCACGTATCTCTCCCGCCTGCATTCCAGGGAATACAGTTTTAGGAACCTCAAGTGCTCCCAGTAATTGAGGTGTTTTATCTCCGTTATGCGCGCCGTGAAGGTTCTCTGTACATTTTCTAGGTCAGCAATTTCACCTGCCTTGAAAGGTGCTGTTAGTGTGCAGCAATATTCCAGCCTAGATAGAACAAGTGACCTGAAGAGTGTCATCATGGGCTTGGCCTCCCTAGTTTTGAAGGTTCTCATTATCCATCCTGTCATTTTTCTAGCAGATGCGATTGATACAATGTTATGGTCCTTGAAGGTGAGATCCTCTGACATGATCACTCCCAGGTCTTTGACGTTGGTGTTTCGCTCTATTTTGTGGCCAGAATTTGTTTTGTACTCTGATGAAGATTTAATTTCCTCGTGTTTACCATATCTGAGTAATTGAAATTTCTCATCGTTGAACTTCATATTGTTTTCTGCAGCCCACTGAAAGATTTGGTTGATGTCCGCCTGGAGCCTTGCTGTGTCTGCAATGGAAGACACTCATGCAGATTCGGGTGTCATCTGCAAAGGAAGACACGGTGCTGTGGCTGACATCCTTGTCTATGTCGGATATGAGGATGAGGAACAAGATGGGAGCAAGTACTGTGCCTTGTGGAACAGAGCTTTTCACCGTAGCTGCCTCGGACTTTACTCTGTTGACGACTACTCTCTGTGTTCTGTTAGTGAGGAAATTATAGATCCATCGACCGACTTCTCCTGTTATTCCTTTAGCACGCATTTTGTGCGCTATTACGCCATGGTCACACTTGTCGAAGGCTTTTGCAAAGTCTGTATGTATTACATCTGCATTCTTTTTATCTTCTAGTGCATTTAGGACCTTGTCGTAGTGATCCAATAGTTGAGACAGACAGGAGCGACCTGTTCTAAACCCATGATGCCCTGGGTTGTGTAACAGATGGGTTTCTAGATGGGTGGTGATCTTGCTTCTTAGGACCCTTTCAAAGATTTTTATGATATGGGATGTTAGTGATATCGGTCTGTAGTTCTTTGCTGTTGCTTTACTGCCCCCTTTGTGGAGTGGGGCTATGTCTGTTGTTTTTAGTAACTGTGGGACGACCCCCATGTCCATGCTCCCTCTCCATAGGATGGAAAAGGCTCGTGATAGGGGCTTCTTGCAGTTCTTGATGAACACGGAGTTCCATGAGTCTGGCCCTGGGGCAGAGTGCATGGGCATGTCATTTATCGCCTGTTCGAAGTCATTTGGCGTCAGGATAACATCGGATAGGCTTGTGTTAACCAAATTTTGTGGCTCATAAAAAATTCATTTTTATCTTCGACTCTCAGTCTGGTTAGCGGCTTGCTAAAAACTGAATCATATTGGGACTTGAGTAGCTCACTCATTTCCTTGCTGTCATCTGTGTAGGACCCATCTTGTTTAAGCAGGGGCCCAATACTGGACGTTGTTCTCGACTTTGATTTGGCATAGAAGAAATACTTTGGGTTTCTTTCGATTTCATTTATGGCTTTTAGTTCTTCCCGTGATTCCTGACTCCTATAAGATTCCTTTAGCTTGAGTTCGATGCTTGCTATTTCTCTGACCAGTGTCTCCCTACGCATTTCAGATATATTGACCTCTTTTAGCCGCTCTGTTATTCTTTTCCGTCACCTGTAAAGGGAGCGCCTGTCTCTTTCTATTTTACATCTACTCCTCCTTTTTCTTAGAGGAATAAGCCTTGTGCATACATCGAGTGCCACCAAGTTAATCTGTTCTAGGCATAAGTTGGGGTCTGTGTTGCTTAGTATATCTTCCCAGCATATATCGGTTAGGACTTGGTTTACTTGGTCCCACTTTGTTTTTGTTATTGAAGTTGAATTTGGTGAATGCTCCCTCGTGACTAGTCTCATTATGTCGGTCTGGGGCTCCACGCATACATGTCTGAACCTCAATTATGTTGTGATCTGAGTATATTGTTTTTGATATGGTGACATTTCTTATCAGATCATCATTGTTAGTGAAGATGAGGTCTAGTGTATTCTCCAGTCTAGTAGGCTCTATTATTTGCTGGTTTAAATTGAATTTTGTGCAGAGATTTAAAAGCTCGTGTGAGTGTGAGTTTTCATCAGACCTGCCTCCTGGTGTTATTACTGCAACAGCATTATTTGCTATATTCCTCCATTTTAGGTGCCTTAAGTTGAAATCCCCCAGGACCAAGATGTTGGGTGCAGGAGCTGAAAGATTTTCCAGACAGTGGTCAATTTTTAACAGCTGTTCCTGGAATTGCTGGGATGTTGCATCCGGAGGCTTGTAGACTACCACAATGACTAGGTTTTGGTTCTCGACCTTTACTGCTAAAACTTCCACTACATCATTTGAGGCATTTAGCAGTTCTGTGCAAACAAGTGACTCTGCAATGTACAGGCCAACCCCCCTCCCCCCTTTTGCCTGTTCACTCTGTCACATCTGTATAGGTTGTAACCCGGGATCCATATTTCGTTGTCCAAGTGATCCTTTATGTGGATCTCAGTGAAAGCCACGAACATTGCCTTTGCCTCTGCAAGCAGTCCACGGATGAAAGGTATTTTGTTGTTTGTTGCTGGCTTTAGACCCTGTATATTTGCAAAGAAGAATGTCATTGGACTGGTGGTATTGTTGGTACTGGGGGGGGATTTTTTTTCCGGCATTAGTATCTGTATCTGTTGGTTTGGAGTGGAGGCCATCGACTGTGGTTCCACTCCAGGAATGACTGGATTTGGTGTACGATTTCTGCCATTTCCTGCCAGTTTTTTTTCCTTCCTGGCACTAAAAAACCTCTCCCTCTTGAGTGGCTGTGGCTACCCAGGTTTTCCCATGGCCTGGATGTTTTGTATCTTTTTGTACCCTTTAGATGGTGTGCCTGGCAATTTAAGCTATAGCACAGTCTTTCCTGTACTGAAGAGGTACACATTTCTGGGTGAAAAAGCTTACAGGAAGGGAGTTTGCATTTTCCTGTTGTCGTATGGGCATGGCATTTTCTAGGGTGGTCATAGTTGCACGTCCCGTCTGTTTTTCCTGATTTCCCATGTCTGCAGATACCAAGTGCATAGTATGTGCACAGGCTTGGTTTCCGTTTGCCTTGGGTTTCTGTGACTGTATTCCCTGTTGGTGCATATTTCCCTGTCTTATTCCTATCCTCCCTAGCACCAACAATGGAGCTCCCACCAGTTGTTTTTGGTAATATATCCTCACTATTGCTGGTGGAGTCCTCTTGTTTGCTATTTCCTGTGGTATTTCTAGTTTGCAATATTGGTTTTATCTTATCTTCGACTATACTTGTTTCCCCACTACGGCTCCTGTCCCCTATGAGGTCATTTATATGTATTCCTTCCTGCGTATAATTCCCGACTACCTAGACAGCACCTCCAGCTTCACCATTACTGTCTCCCAGGACAGCACCTCCAGCTTCACCATTACTGTCTCCCAGGACAGCACCTCCAGCTTCACCATTACTGTCTCCCAGGACAGCACCTCCAGCTTCACCATTACTGTCTCCCAGGACAGCACCTCCAGCTTCACCATTACTGTCTCCCAGGACAGCACTATCAGCCCCACATTTACTGACTACCAGGACATCACCTCCAGCCTTACAGTTTCTGATTACATGGCCAGTATCAAGGGCAGTACCATTCAGCCCAGACTTTTTATGTTCCCATCTGTTGTAGAAAGCTTCCAGGTTGTCTATGAAAGCAGCTTTGATGTTATCCTCTTTTAATACCCTTGTGATTTTAGTCCACAGATTTTCCTCATTTGGGCATACCCAAAAACACTTCCCTGTTTTAATACTGCTTGTAGCTAGTTCTTGGATATCTGCACAAGGGGCGTGACACCAATTTCCACAAAAATGACAATTTATCCATGTGGAAGCCCGTTTGTTTGATTGACTGCAGACTATACAGAGCTTCATAATGATTTGAATGGTTTATTTACTGTAATTCTACTAGCAACCTCTTGAATACTCTATTAATAACCTCCTTAAATGAAGCTCTAGCTATTTGTATTTCTATTTCTAACTGTACTTGTATATTGGACAGCTTACCGTGTACATTCCTGATTTATATTTATTGTTTGTGTTTGATAAGGGCGCCTACAACCCCATCCATTTACAGTCTGCTTTATTGCTTTATTGTGAAAGGTTCCATAATAGAGAAATTGAGGCTGTATTTAGAGAACAGTGTAATTAGTTGCAGAGGTAGGTTACAAAATGCTGAATTGGGTGATTATGCTAAACACCCTATCTTACTGCCCAAAACTCATCATCTAACAAATCTGATTGTTCTAAATGCCCATAAAAATGTAATGCATGGTGGGGTACAAGATACCTTAAATTGTATTAGAGAAACTTTCTGGATTCCACAAGGACGGCAAAGTGTAAAAAGGGTGATTAAATCTTGTGTAATATGTCGCCGTGTGGATGCCAGATCCTATATGTACCCAGGTCCCCCACCATTGCCAAAGGAGCGTGTACAATTAGTGAAACCATTTGATGTAACAGGTGTAGACTATAGTGGTCCAATAATTTTAACAGGTACGTCAAATGGTGTTCCACTGAAAGTGTATGTTTGTTTGTTCACCTGTACTGCTACTAGGGCAGTTCATTTAGAAGTGGCACAGGACTTGTCTGCAGAACAGTTTATACAGCTGTTTCGAAAATTTGCAGCTAGGAGATCCTGTCCAAGATTGATGATTTTGGATAATGCCACAAATTTTGTATCAGGTGCTCAACACTTGATAGAATTAAATAATAGTAACGATGTTCAATCTCTGTTAACCCAGCGAGGGTGTACCTGGAAATTTATTACTCCTAGAGCCCCTTGGCTGGGGGGGCTGTACGAAAGACTGATAGGCACAGTGAAGAGGTGTCTCCGCAAAGTACTACACCGGAAGAGAATTAATTTGGAAGAATTCCGTGCAGTGTTAGAGGAGGCAGAAAATCGTATAAATAATAGGCCTCTCTCATACATGAGTGATACACCTGATACAGATGTATTAACACCTTCTCACCTAACATGTGGAAGGAAATTGGAAGCTGCCCCTGTCTATAGAGATAATCCGGAAGAAAGTGATGAAGATTACAATGATGTGGCAGTGTTGTGTGATAAATTTAAAATGTTAAATAAAGTAATTGATCATTGGTCTAATGTGTGGTGTAAGGAATATCTTCTTACACTATGTGAACACTTTTATGGTGCGACAGAGGCAGTAAATCGACAGACCATTCAAACAGGTGACATTATGTTAATTGACACTGAACAACATCGAACATTGTGGCCTCTGGGTAAAGTATTGACATTGTACCCAGATGCACAAGGTGTTGTCAGGAATGTCAAAGTGTTGTGTCATGGCCAGGAAAGTTTATGCACAATAAATTGATCCCCTTGGAATTAGGTGTTCAATCAAACGTAAATGAAAATCTGAGGGAAAGTGGCACGAGTGATACGAGTGATATGGAAGATAACGTAGACTAAGTGATGCCGGAAGATGAAATCATAGTAAGACCTACTAGGAGAACAGCCACTCAAGCCAGAACTGGCTGGAATTGTCTCCTAAAGGAAGGAGTAATTTGAATCGTTTAGCAACGAACTCCGGCCGGCCGCAGTGTTTATATGTAAATAGATGGCCATACTGTATTTAATAATATTTATGTCATAGAAAACGGAAAGCCTGTGTCTGCGCAGACGAGACTCGCCATCTTGGTTTTGAATTTTGTACAAACGTTGGTGTAATGGGAAGAATTTTTTGTGCTCTAGAGGTTAAAATTGTGTTGACACCTCTCAAATAGGAGGCAAAATTGGTGGATGTGCATTCCTGCATAACTTGAGATATCAGACTACTGGACAAGACAGCTCCAGGAACCTCAGATAAGCTCTCTAGATTTGTGTGTAATTCTGGCCAGCATTATTTTCATAGACTTAGAGTGAGGTTTTCTGAGTATGATACACATTAATCTCCAGTCAAATTGGTGAGTGATATTAAGATATATTTTCCTTATGTTATGTAATTGTGTATATATATAACCATTTATTATTTTTAATATACAGTCCACAAATTTATATATTTACCAGTATTCTGGGTGTATGTATATTTCATTTAATTAATAGGTCCAGAGCAACTTGTGGTTATGACAGTGGTAGGTATCGAAGGGGGACATTTTTTGCGACCTAGGTGTCCCAAATTCCTACTTGTCTATGTAACATTGATAAATAATAATCTTTGTTATCATTTACTGTTATGTACATAGTTAGTTACATTCAGATAAATGCAATTTTCCACATATACAATTACATAACAGAAGGAAAATATATCTTAATATCACTCACCAATTTGACTGGAGATTAATGTGTATCATACTCAGAAAAACTCACTCTAACTAAATCTATGAAAATAATGCTGGCCAGAATTACACACAAATCTAGAGAGCTTATCTGAGGTTCCTGGAGCTGTCTTGTCCAGTCGTCTGATATCTCAAGTTATGCAGGAATGCACATCCACCAATTTCGCCTCCTATTTGAGAGGTGTCAACACAATTTTAACCTCTAGAGCACGAAAAATTCTTCCCATTACACCAACGTTTGTACAAAATTCAAAAACCAAGATGGCAAGTACTCCCCCCCAGCCGCAGGTTTCCCATTTTCGATAACATACTTCTTTTAAAAATACAATATAGGGCATCTATTTACCTATAAATTACCGTATTTCCGGAAAATATATACATTATTTTCCACAGATCTAAAGAGGCATTCACTAGATATTAGTAAACTTGACAAGTTTAAATTTACACAGCCGAAAGTGAGTGACAGACTGTGCTTCAATAATGCCCACTAATGGTATAAGTTTGAAACCGCTCATAAAAGGCATTGTCGAGTAATTGATCCGAGTCCAACGATTCTAAGTTTTTTAAATGTTTCAGTATAATTTTAAATTTGTGCCTATTGGGACTGAACTTATTGGTTATGTTCCTTATTATAGAATGCATTGTCAGTAAAATTTGAAGCTAACCAGAAGAAGCATTCCTTAGTTATTGAATAACAAATTAATATTACTATTTATGCAGTAATATCGGGAATTTGGGACTTATGCCACCCAGTGGAAATGTGAGCCTTGTGTTTAAGAAACTACGCCACTGGTGAAATTTGAAGCCTCTCAGATGAGTCATTTTCCAGTTATGGCATGGATTCTTTTTTTTTTTTACTACGTCAACAAACTTGCCTTCACGCAAAGGAAACTTAATGTTGTGGAATACTAACGTTTCAAGGGCAGCACACTGAGGCCAGGCAGGAGCTCGTGATCCAGGAAACTAAACATATCCTCCCTTTCCTTAGATTGAACCTGAATGCCTCCAATTTTCTCCCCGGGGTTTAGTGCGTCCACCCATATTTAAATAAATGTAAAAGGGAGGAAGAGAGAGACTCACCAAAGAACAATCTTAATTTTTAAAGGGATGGACGGGTAAGCCATCGGAAGGCCTCGGTCAGATGACCAAAAGCTCAAGTGCCTAAGACCCTTGTTAGGAAACACTTGTAATGTTTCCTTTCAACTTAACTCACTAAAGGTTCCCAGGATGGGTATAATGAAGGCGATGGTGGCAGTGAAACCTTAGCTGGCACATTGTAAGGGTGTCGAGGCGACACCTCCTCAGTGCTAGGCACGAGAGCATCCGCTACTGCCTGCGTCTTGCCCTCCCATGGGGGCGTTGGTGGCCAGGGTGGTCAAGACGGTAGTCAGGTTGAGCATGAGGGTTTGCAGGGCGCCGCTGCCCGAGCACGAGCACGCTGAGATAACACAGTAAGTTTCAGGGGCCCAAGATTGTTCAGCTGCCTCCCGGCATACATAAGGGGAATTACCAATAGACCCCTGGCTGTCTTCAAGAAGGCGCTGGACAGGCACCCAAAGTCAGTACCTGACCAGCCGGGCTGTGGTTCGTATGTCAGTCTATGTGCGGCCAGCAGTAACAGCCTGGTTGATCAGACCCTGGTCCACCGCGAGGCCTGGTCACAGACCGGGTCGTGGAGGCGTTGACCTCCCGAAACTGAGTGAACTACACCAGCTTTACCAATGTAAAGCCATGAGAATTATTATTATTACTTAGGGGGACGTGCTAAGTCCTTAGGTGTAATACAGAGCTTGAGGAATAGTAGGTAATCAGGTTCGAGCCATGGAAGGGACGGACGAGTCCAGTTTCTTGCATCAGAAACTCCTCTGTGACATAAAAGAATCCTCCTAGAGGGTAAAAGCCATCAGAAGAGTGTTCCGTGGCTTGGTTAGTAGCGCACTCAGGACACATACTGAGTGTCCGTGGTTTGATAATTGGTCGGGTGGAAACGTTGGGCATGTTGCCTTACTCCCGCTGCCTCTATTGTTCACCTAGCAGCAAGTAGGTACCTGGAAATTCCTCCTGCTTCATCCTCTTCAGACGAGTTACAACTGTTTAACAATTCTATTCTTGCTCAAATATCGATTGCAATTCTCTAACTTTGAGTAAACATTGTCGGAAATGTTCCTTGGTGATATCCTGACTGAGTTTGTGCTGTGCTTGAAATATGCTGCGTGAGGTCGCTGCCATTACAACAAATCAATGGACCAGTTCCTAGGTTAAAAACAGGCAAGAGTGACTGCCTCTCGTGTTATCGAGATGACAAAAAGTATGTGTTGACAAGCTTATGTGTCTACTGTCAATTATAAATGTGCAGTCTGCAAAAATGTATAAAAGTTGACTAGCAAGAACTCTCCAAATCCCTTCCCCATTCTTACTGTTGGTAGTGATAGTTGCAAACCTTATTGACATTGCCACTGCAATTGGGCATAACCTTGTACGTGTATCCCAATTACATATCTTCCCCTCCTTTAGGTAAGTAAGTTTATTCAGGTATACACAAATACAGTTACATGGATTATCATACATAGCAGCATAAGTGTAGAGAACCTAGGATAACCCAAAAAGTCAGAGTGATTTATTTTCTTCGGGGCTCTTTCCTCTGTACCCAAGAGGGTGTCGGCACCTCTAACTTTTACTTTTAACATTGAACCTTATTATGTGCCCTTCCCACTCGGCGAACTCACATCAACACTGTCCTCGTGGCAACTGGCAGAAATGGAGCCTGAGGACATCTGTGTTCGTATGCTTCAACACCTACACCCTATTGTGCCCATCGTCCCCTTGCATCCTTTCAGCTTTGTTTGGTCACAAGGACTTCTCCCTCTTCAATGGAAAACTGCCGTTGTCTTCCTTCAGGCCATGACACCACTGACTACAGAACTGTCACCCTTACTGTTACAGACTGTAAGTTGCTGGAACACTGGAAGCCCAAAATTCTTTTTTCTCACTCATCAATTTAATTTTTGTAAGGGCAGTTCTACTATCAACTCCTCAGTTTGCTTGGATACTTAGTTCGCAGTGCTCATGACACTACTTGGCATTACAACATTTTACCACAATAGTAACCCTTAAGTCTACAATGAATTTCCCACTTTTTTTCTTAAAATTTTCTTTTCGGGGAGGTACTTCCATATTTAGGTATATAACAGCCTTTCCCCTGACCTCCAGGGTGAAGATGCACCTCAAGGCTGTGTTCATAGCATTACCCTCTTCCTGTTTGCCATTAATGACCTTGCCTCTGTTGTCCCTTCCACTATTTGTTCGTCTCTCAGTGTTTGCGATTTTGCTGTAACTTTTGCAGTTGTTGACTGTCACCTTGTAGTGGCCTCTCTCCAGTTTGCTATTGATCTTGCTTCCAACTGGGCCACTGCTCATGGGTTTAAAATTTGTTGCTAAAGCATACCAGATAACTTTTACAAGATGTCATGTTATCCCTCATATTGTTGTATACCTATATGACTTCCATATCCCTGAAGAGGATACAATCAAATTCTCGGTCTTTTGATGGATCGGCGAATGTCCTGGGAACCTCACATAACCTCCTTGACAGCTGCCTGTCACAGTCACCCTTAACCTTCTTAAATCTCTATCCCATCTTTCTTCAGGGCTAACATTTAGTTTAATATGTTTATTATGCACCCCATACCCATCCCGTGGGCGGTAGTCAAAAGATTACAGAGGTACATAATTGGTCCAGGGACTGGACTCCAAAGTTTTGATAGCTGAGCAAGTTACAAAGGTAATGAACTAGATCTGGTCATAATCATGACCAAGTTACAAAGGTAATGAGCTCCAGGTTGAGCTGGTCACACTCATGAATAATTGCAAAGGTAATGAATCATAAACACATTAATCATGAGAATTTACAAAGGTAATGAGCTCCAGGTAGAGCTGGTCACAATCATGACAAGTTTCAAAGGTAATGAATGATAAACACGTTATGACATGATTACAATCATAGACAAATTACAGAGTAATGAGCAGTTAACAAACATAGTAGGGAATTCATCCAATGCCCCAATAACAGATGTTGCTAGGTGCCTGTCTCTCCTCGGCAGACAGCCATTGCAAACAGCAGCAAGTTGCCTCGGGATCTGCTGCTTGCACGAGCACCATCGACCCTCCCCAAGAGGTCCAAGAAGCCAGTGACTCTGTTAGCAGCCCGATGGAGAGCTGTCCTAGGGACATGTCAGCGTCCTGGTGGACGCCAAGTTGACTGAAGATCCCAGGCCCTCGTGTGCACGGATGTTGAAGCTTGAGGAACTGAGTACACACTGCCTGTGGCACACCTGACAGCTGCCTCGCGGTCGAACTCCACGATGCTGTCCCTGTAGTGGAAGTTCCTGTGAGCCCGGCACTCCCTGCAGTGCCATCGCTGACATCGTGGGTTAGGGGAGAAGTACCCTCTACAGATGGGGTGGCGCTGGGAGTTGGGAGGGTGAGGCGGGGGAGACGCGCAGGGGTTGAGGCTTT
Source organism: Cherax quadricarinatus (assembly GCF_038502225.1). Taxonomy (NCBI): domain Eukaryota; kingdom Metazoa; phylum Arthropoda; class Malacostraca; order Decapoda; family Parastacidae; genus Cherax; species Cherax quadricarinatus. The sequence goes on from NC_091292.1 coordinate 54,998,293, forward strand.
ACGAGAGGGGTCACTGTTTACTACACACGCCCTCCCCCTCCCCCCCCAGCGGAGAGGGGGGAGGCGCTGACTGGTTTCAGGGCTAACAGACGAACTTTTCTTAACCTTCATTCAGCACCAATCTTGTATAAACTCGACTACGGTGACCAACTATAATCTTCAGCCTTCCCCACTACTCGCTCTGCACTTAATAATAATATCTTTATTTCTACAAGTACACGTACCAGGGATACATGCCTAGCTCACATCAGTGATACTACTACATAAAAGCCCCGTGGTATGCAGAGCATTTCGGGCAAATTAGGTCAGTTCTGTCTCGGGATGCGACCCACACCAGTCGAATAACACCCAGGTACCCATTATTACTGATGGATGAATATAGGTAACCGGTGAAAGGAAACACGCCCAATGTTTCTACCCTCGCCGGGAATCGAACCCAGACCTCACTGTGTGAAGCAAGAGCTTTTGCCACCAGGCCACGGTCCACCGTAACTTGATCCCATTTATCAAGGGTTTTATTTATAGTATCTTGAGGCTTTTTTATATTTCTGCAGTCGTGAGAGAACAGAGGCAAACGTTCCATCTTCACAAAATCGACACTATGTCCATTGTCTCCGTTATTTTGTCCGCTTCCAAGACCATGACCCTTCCATGTGCAGAACAGTAACTGATATTAACAAGGGTAATTCGTTTACTCAGTACCCCCATTTGTTGCACTTATTTTTCTTAATATTAGCTCTCATGGCTTCCCTTAATTTACCTTCCCTTTACATCCACCCTGCATCTTACTCTTTCCTCTCTTCCTGGAGATTTAAACTATTCGTGATTGCTCTTCGTCACTGCCTTGTGCATTGCCCACTTTATATTCAGTCATTCTGAATCACTTTCAATTTCATGCTATTTGCAGTGTACACCGATGGTTCTAAATCCCCCAGTGGCGTCAGGTATGTAGCTGTTTTTCCTGAACAAATCATCAGAGGTCATTTATTTGTATCGTCTACTATTTTCACAACAGTTATATGCAATTCTTTTATCATCCACATTGCGATGGTAAACAAAAACCACCCAGAGAAGTACTACCGTCCTGCCAGATGACTGTGAAACAGAAACCTGTAACTGTTTTACATGATGGTAGGATTGCTGGTGTCTTTTTCTGTCTCATAAACACGCTAGATAACAGGGGTATCTTGCTACTCCTACTTAGTTTGGTCACACTTCACAGACACGCACATGCATATATATATATATATATATATATATATATATATATATATATATATATATATATATATATATATATATATATATATATATATATATACATACATCTAGGTTTTTTCTCCTTTTTCTAAATAGCTCTTGTTCTTTATTTCTTCTATTGTCCATGGGGAAGTGGAAAAGAATCTTTCCTCCGTAAGCCATGCATGTCGTATGAGGCTACTAAAATGCCGGGAGCAATGGGCTAGTAACCCATTCTCCTGTAAACATTTACTAAAAAAGAGAAGAAGAAAAACTTTATAAAACTGGGATGCTTGAATGTGCGTAGATGTAGTGCAGATGACAAGAAACAGATGATTGCTGATGTTATGAATGAAAAGAAGTTGGATGTCCTGGCCCTAAGAGAAACAAAGCTGAAGGGGTTAGGGGAGTTTCGGTGGGGAGAAATAAATGGGATTAAATCTGGAGTATCTGAGAGAGTTAGAGCTAAGGAAGGGATAGCAATAATGTTGAAGGATCAGTTATCGAAGGAGAAAAGAGAATATGAATGTGTAAATTCAAGGATTATGTGGATTAAAGTAAAGGTTGGATGCGAAAAGGTGTATGCACCTGGAGAAGAGAGGAATGTAGAGAGAGAGAGAGATTTTGGGAGATATTAAGTGAATGTATAGGAACCTTTGAACTAAGTGAGAGAGTAATTGTGGTAAGGGACCTGAATGCTAAAGTAGGAGAAACTTTTAGAGAGGGTGTGGTAAGTAAGTTTGGGGTGCCAAGTGTAAATGATAATGGGAGCCCTTTGATCGAACTTTGTATAGAAAGGGGTTTAGTTATAGGTAATACATATTTTAAGAAAAAGAGGATACAAGATATGATGTAGGGCGAAATGACAATAGTTTGTTGGATTATGTATTGGTAGGTAAAAGACTGTTGAGTAGACTTCAGGATGTACATGTTTATAGAGGGGCCACAGATATATTAGATCACTTTTTAGTTGTAGCTACACAGAGTAAAAGGTAGATGGGATACAAGGAGAATAGAAGCATCAGGTAAGAGAGAGGTGAAGATTTATAAACTAAAAGAGGAGGCAGTTAGGGTAAGATATAAACAACTATTGGAGGATAGATGGGCTAATGAGAGCATAGGCAATGGGGTCGAAGAGGTATGGGGTAGGTTTAAAAATGTAGTGTTAGAGTGTTCAGCAGAAGTTTGTGGTTACAGGAAAGTGGGTGTGGGAGGGAAGAGGAGCGATTGGTGGAATGATATAAAGAGAGTAGTAAGGGAGAAAAAGTTAGCATATGAGAAGTTTTTACAAAGTAGAAGTGATGCAAGGTGGGAAGAGTATATGGAGAAAAAGAGAGAGGTTAAGAGAGTGGTGAAGCAATGTAAAAAGAGAGCAAATGAGAGAGTGGGTGAGATGTTATCAACAAATTTTGCTGAAAATAAGAAAAAGTTTTGGAGTGAGATTAACAAGTTAAGGAAGCCTAGAGAACAAATGGATTTGTCAGTTAAAAATAGGAGAGTTATTAAATGGAGAGTAAGAGGTATTGGGAAGATGGAGGGAATATTTTGAGGAATTGTTTAATGTTGATGAAGATATGGAAGCTGTGATTTCGTGTATAGGGCAAGGAGGAATAACATCTTGTAGGAGTGAGGAAGAGCCAGTTGTGAGTGTGGGGGAAGTTCGTGAGGCAGTAGGAAAAATGAAAGGAGGTAAGGCAGCTGGGATTGATGGGATAAAGATAGAAATGTTAAAAGCAGGTGGGGATATAGTTTTAGAGTGGTTGGTGCTATTATTTAATAAATGTATGGAAGAGGGTAAGGTACCTAGGGATTGGAAGAGAGCATGCATAGTTCCTTTGTATAAAGGCAGAGGGGACAAAAGAGAGTGTAAAAATTATAGGGGGATAAGTCTGTTGAGTATACCTGGTAAAGTGTATGGTAGAGTTATTATTGAAAGAATTAAGAGTAAGATGGAGAATAGGATAGCAGATGAACAAGGAGGCTTTAGGAAAGGTAGGGGTGTGTGGACCAGGTGTTTACAGTGAAGCATATAAGTGAACAGTATTTAGATAAGGCTAAAGAGGTTTTTGTGGCATTTATGGATTTGGAAATGGCGTATGACAGGGTGGATAGGGGAGCATTGTGGCAGATGTTGCAGATGTATGGTACAGGAGGTAGGTTACTGAAAGCAGTGAAGAGTTTTTACGAGGATAGTGAGGCTCAAGTTAGAGTATGTAGGAAAGAGGAAGATTATTTCCCAGTAAAAGTAGGCCTTAGACAACGATGTGTGATGTCTCCGTGGTTGTTCAATATATTTATAGATGGGGTTGTAAGAGAAGTAAATGCGAGGGTCTTGGCAAGAGTCTGTGGAGACAAAGAACTTTGTCCTTGGAAGCAAAGAGGGGAATGTATGAGAATATAGTTTTACCAACGCTCCTGTATGGGTGTGAAGCATGGGTGATGAATGTTGCAGCGAGGAGAAGGTTGGAGGCAGTGGAGATGTCATGTCTGAGGGCAATGTGTGGTGAATATGTAGACAGCCTGTACTGTCTGCACAGACAGCCCATGCTGTCTGCCAGCTTAGTTCATATTTCGCGCCACTCAGGTGCTGCCATCTATAGGCCTTGCCACTTCAGTATGCCCAGACTTGCCTCACCCTCACTCACACAGCAGCCTGGCATCAACACACAAGTACTCCCAGCTCTCTCTCGTGGGCATGGCCCTGCCCGGGCCATGGGCACAAACACACAAGCCTGTGTAACCCAACACTAGTTATCAATAAAGTAAGAAGCCTCCGAAGAAGTATATCATTTAACCACCCGCTACCAGAATACCAAAATAACTCCATTATAAATGGTGACAGCGGTGCTCCGCAGCAGTTGTGTTTGCCTGGAGAGAGGGAGGAAGAGGTATGAAGTCATCTTCACTTCATCATCCCATACAAGAAGCATCCGTCTCTCAACGAGTTATCCTGATGTCGTGTCTGCACTTTTAATCATCCAGACACAGGTACTAGCAGGATCCAGCCGAAATTTGTCGAAAGTCTTCGAGAATTATGAGTGGCATCCCAGTGACCCCACGCTGTTTCTCAAGTCACGTGTTCAGCGTCACTTGTATGTTGCTGTCGTTGTTCAGCTCAGCACAGCTGTTTCAGCGAGCCAGAGGTGAGTCTTGCGGTGATTTCTGCATCCAGTGTGTTCCCCTGTGTTTGTGGGTGGGAGGAGGAGAGACCGCTAGATGCTCCCCTGCCATACACTCACCCACGCTCCTCACCACCACACTACCATACACTCACCACTGCCCACTCCCTCTGCTGTGTTTTCTGCTGTTTTTCATGTGAATTCATTGCCAGTGCTGTGTATCCGAGTGCCTGAGGCCACTCGAAGCTATGTGGATCACGTCACGTGGGTGTGAGGGATGTCACGTAGACCTACAAAGCCACGTGAGTTACCAGATGTCCCAGGCCTCATGCTGTGGTCTGCTGCCCGCATCACATCGACGCCACCCACGATGCTGCCCGACTTCATGACGTCACGATGTCTGCTGACGTCACCTCACGATGTCTGCCTGATGTCACCTCGAGATGTCTGCTGATGTCACAGTCCTGCTGACGTCACCTCGCGACATCACGCCTGACATCACATGATGTCACCATCGAGTGTTCAGTAATTATTTCAGTATTGTCGAGAAGATTGAGAGAAAATATATGTCGTGTGTTAATTAATTCCTCTCAGTCAGTGTTCTCACATTTTAGTATGTCTTAGTGTCAGTTTTGTGCACAGAAAAGCATCATTTGCTAGTTAAGCCATGTTGTACCGTATGTACAGCGGTGTGTTTGTAAGTTTTCCGTGTGTCCAGTGAGGTCTGTGGTCAGACCCTTGAGTTGCACCACTGTGCTAAGTCACCCGCTTGACCAGTGTTTGACAGCTGATTACTCAGCCCTGAGCGTACGAGCCCTCTTGTACAGAAAGCTTTTATGCTCGTCGCTCGTGTTGTTCTGCAGAATCGTACCTGCTACGATTCCCATCGAGATTTGTTTCACTTCACCTCCAGACCGTCAGAGTGCAGTTATATGTAGAGAAACAAGTCTGGGGACGCTTAGGCTAACCTCTGCTATAACTCCAACTGTCGAGAGATAATACTCGTCAAGCCGCAGCCAGCCCTGTCGGCAGGCGCTGTCAGCCTCGTGTCACAAGCTTCAGTGAGCAGCCTGCACAAAGAAGATGTCACTTTGACTGCTAGCTCTCTCACTGCAGTCTGGTGTATGATGTTACGACTCCCAGATGTTTCGCCCAGTCGTCTCTGCCACGACTCGCTCCACAACTCGCTCCGTGCTCGCCGGCAGTGACAGCCCAGCGACAGTACCAGTCGAGAAGTGTCCTCCTGAGTCGCTTGCCAGAAGTCCTGCCCAGTTGCCGAGTTTTGTCGACGCCTCACTCGAGGGCACCAGCATGTTGTGCCCCAGGTTGAGTGAAAACCTGCAGCGACTCCTACGATGTCTGCTTCACCATTCCAGAGGAGACTGTAACCTGTTACATCACAGCTCAGCTGCAGCGATGTCTCCTGTGTTGCAGTATATGTCCAGACGCAGGAAGGCGTGCAGTGATGCCCTTCGACGCTCACTGCCTTTGACCATGATGTTTAGCACACCCCACATGTTTTTTTTCTTCCCTCCCTGTAGGAAGTTTTTTTTTCCATGTCCATATGTATATATATGTTTTTATTTTGTGTTCTGTGCCCTGTTCCTACGAGAGAGAGACCGAGTTTCCTTTACTACCTGTATTGTCGCGTCGGGACGACGCGCGGTAGGTGGCCGAGCGTATGTAGACAGCCTGTACTGTCTGCACAGACAGCCCATGCTGTCTGCCAGCTTAGTTCATATTTCGTGCCACTCAGGTGCTGCCATCTATAGGCCTTGCCACTTCAGTATGCCCAGACTTGCCTCACCCTCACTCACACAGCGGCCTGGCATCAACACACAAGTACTCCCAGCTCTCTCTCGTGGGCATGGCCCTGCCTGGGCCATGGGCACAAACACACAAGCCTGTGTAACCCAACACTAGTTATCAATAAAGTAAGAAGCCTCCGAAGAAGTATATCATTTAACCACCCGCTACCAGAATACCAAAATAACTCCGTTATAAATATAATGCAGAGAATTCGTAGTTTGGAAGTTAGGAGGAGGTGCGGGATTGCCAAAACTGTTGTCCAGAGGGCTGAAGAAGGGTTGTTGAGGTGGTTCAGACATGTAGAGAGAATGGAGCAAAACAGAATGACTTCAAGAGTGTATCAGTCTGTAGTGGAAGGAAGGCGGGGTAGGGGACGGCCTAGGAAAGGTTGGAGGGAGGGGGTAAAGGAGGTTTTGTGTGCAAGGGGCTTGGACTTCCAGCGGGCATGCGTGAGCGTGTTTGATAGGAGTGAATGAAGACAAATGGTTTTTAATACTTGACGTGCTGTTGGAGTGTGAGCAAAGTAACATTTATGAAGGGATTCAGGGAAACCGGCAGGCCGGACTTGAGTCCTGGAGATGGGAAGTACAGTGCCTGCATTCTGAAGGAGGGGTGTTAATGTTGCAGTTTTAAAAACTGTAGTGTAAAGCACCCTTCTGGCAAGACAGTGATGGAGTGAATGATGGTGAAAGTTTTTCTTTTTCAGGCCACCCTGTCTTGGTGGGAATCGGCCAGTGTGTTAATAATAAAAAAAAAAATTGCGATCATATATGCCTCGTCACTCAGAAATTTGACTTCCCCTCATCGCATAATCTTTCATATACTGCTTTGATTTTGTCACATTTCTAGTAAGTGCAAAGAAGTATTTTGTTTGTTTGGGGAAGACTCAGCCGCTCAGCCAGCAATTCAGGACCTCTGTTTCTCATAGGGCGGATTCATTACGCTGGCTGTTTTTCAGTGCTTTCTCGCCACCTCCGCAACTGCTGGCAACAATGTTAGTGTTCATTGGACCACATCAAATTTTCTCTCACAGCATGTTTAGGATTCTGGCCATGTTTCTACAACTGTCAAACTTGTGTGCCTGCACTCTTGTGCTTACATGCTGGACACATGCTATTCACTCATGGACACCACATGGAGAAACAACCGGCACCACCCTGCAAGAATTGTCAGGTCACACTGTTTATTCATCATATTTCAGTAGATAGTCCTGCCAACCAGAGTGCACACAGAACCCACTTTCGATATCTAACCTTACCCCCCCCCATCCCCAACACAATCACTAACCTCACCTTAAGTCCCTTCTTGGACACATACTGTGGAAAATATTGTATATTTTTCGGAAATACGGTAATTTATAGGTAAATAGATGCCCTATATTGTATTTTTAAAAGAAGTATGTTATCGAAAATGGGAAACTGGACCTGTGCCTGCGCAGACAGGACAGTCGCCATTTTGGTTTTTGAATTGGATACAACGTTGGTGTAATGGGAAGAATTTTTCGTGCTCTAGAGGTTAAAATTAGGCTGACACCTCTCAAACTCTGTAATCTGTAAATACCTTTGTAACTTGTCATGATTGTGACTAGACCTACCTGGAGTTCATTACCTTTGTAAATTGTGAGTTCATTACCTCTGTAACTTGCTCAGCTATCAAAATTTTGAGGCCCAGTCCCTGGACCCATTATGTACCTCTGTAATCTTTTGACTACTGCCCACAGGATGGGTATGGGGTGCATAATAAACATATTAAACTATAAAACACCTTTCAAATAGGAGACAAAACTGTTGGATGTGCATTCCTGCATAACTTGAGGTATCAGGCGACTGGACAAGACAGCTCCAGGAACCTCAGATAAGTCTTATGTAGTAACCTGGCCAGTGTTATTTTCATAGGCAGTGAGGTTTTCTGAATATGATACACATTAATCTCCAGTCAAATTGGTGAGTGTTATGATTAAGATATATTCTCCTTCTGTTATATAAATGTATATATACTATAATCCTTTTTTAATTTTAATATACAGTCCACAAATTTTTTTTTTTTTTTTATTATAGGATGGGGTCCACCTCTGGTGTAAATTGTGGGACCCATAGCCTCGGAGAAGTGGATAAAAAGGCTTCAAGGAAGAATATTTGGATTTCTTCCTGAAGCCATTTGAATATTCCACTTCCCCTACCACCCCATCTTTTGAACTATTTTTTTTTTTTTTTTACCAATAGGAACATTTTATTACATAATATGGCACAGAAGATTTAAGAGATACACTGTTGATATAAAGGTGGCATATACGGTACATGTTGTTACGTGTGTATCACCGATTATAAGGCGAAAATCTCATCCAGCTCCTCAGAGCTGGGGCGTGTGCCCAAAATGCAGCATGCATTACCCCTTTGAACAGCCGCACTGAGCCGCTGGAACAGAAAACTAGCTGCCCTGGGATCCCTAGTTACCCTGATGAGTCTTTTTCCCAACTCCTTAAGGAAATTAGATGCACTCTTTCCCCATGAGCCAAGGGTCTCTGAGCCTATGGGAACAAACATATAATGATGGGCAAGTTCTCCATATTTTCTAGACTTTTGGGACTCCCTAAAGCTGGCAGCTGCCCCTCCTTCCTCCCTGGTGTATTGGAGATAGGTATCAGCCAAGGTAGATGCACATGTATAGTCCCACACCACCTGCTTCCCATCTGTCCAGGCTTGAAGGGTGATACCATCTGGACGCTTCTGGCTGCCATCAGATCTGCATAGTTGGGGTGGCTCCCTTACTGCTGGGCATCCAGCTGTTGTGAGGCTCCTCTTGATAATGTTATTAACCTCCTCATGTCTTGCAATCTTTCCCTCGGATTTACGGCACACAAGACCATGGTACCCGAATCGGTCTGCTGCTTCACTGCCACAAATACACCTGTGTTCGGCGAGAATAGGGGCGGCAAGTCGAAGGGCAACACCGATGCGGATGGTCTGTGGGTCGAGGCGTGTGCCAAGGCTGGAGTTGGGAACAGCCAACAGAAAGTCCCCAGCATGAGGGGCTCTCACTGCCAGGAGGCGGGCTCTATCCCTCCCTGACACACTCTGAAGCATCGTTGAGGCTATATTTTCCACTATTGGACCATCCCAGTGCGATTGTTTGTAGTTGTTGGGGGGAGCAGGTCTGGTTTCTGAGCCCGTTAGATTATCCCAGATCATTGCTCCGTCAATGAATTTTTGGTCCTGGGCTCCAATCTTGTCCCTAAGATGTTCAGGGAGAATCGCTGCTACAAGCTCTCTGGATGCAATACACGAGGACAGAAAAGCAGGTAACGCAATCTGTGATGACTTGCGGACACCAATGCCTCCTAGTCTGACTGGAAGTGTAGCTTGGTTCCACTGCCCGTCTTCTAGAGTAAGGTTAAGTACTTTCGTAAAAATCTGCCTCAGAATACTGTCATATTCGTGCAGTATAGGGTTATCATATGAAGGTGCACATCTTAGGAAATATGTCAACCTGGGCAGACTCAAGCACTTTGTGAGAAGGTACAAGGCATCGTGGGTGTCCAGATTGCCTATTCGTTGTTCCATTCTCCTTAACTCTTCCAATTTCTTCCTGAGAATTGTGTCAATGGCATTGCTTCCCAGAGGTGCTCCTAGCAAGACACTATTTGTGGGGGCAATGACTGCTGCTCCTGGTAGTTTTGATCTCACTGCATTTATCACTTGTTGACTGACTGAGATGATTTCACATTTGGATGGATTCAGGATGAGACCCATTTCCTGTCCCCGTGTCATTACCTGTGTAAGGTCATGTAGGAGGGACTCCTTTGTACCTGCTAGTGTGCCATCATCTAGGAACCAGATGTTTAGCTCGCTGGTCAGTCTGACTGTGATTTCCCTAACTGCAATACAGAAGAGAAATGGTGCAAGAGGATCTCCTTGTTGGACACCCTCCGATGATGTGATTTCATGCTCTCCAAAGAGAAGCATTGATTCCTTGCTATACCCAGCTGAAACAAAAGGGAAGAGACCAGGGAAATGTTCTTGTACTGCTGCTAATACCACGTCTCTTTTCAGGAGATTGAACGCATTCTTGAAATCTAATTTTACCACTGCATTGTCCTCAGGCAGGTTGTTGATATATGCCCTTGTTGCATGAACCGCTGCTTCACTTCCTTGAGAGACCCCAAAGCCAAGCTGGTTTGGTTGAAGCATCAAGGCTGCCTGTGCACGAATACTTCGGACAGCAGCTTTGGATACGAGGCGGCGTAACGTGTTGCCTACTGCAATTGGCCGAATTCCTCCATCCTTCTTTTTAAGTGCACAAAGTGTTGCACCAAAAAAGAAAGGTCTAATTTCATCAGGAATCAGACCAGCCAAGGAATTGTTGACGAACCTTGTGATCTCTGAAAGCAGTGTCTCTGCAATTTCCCCAATAACTGGATTAACCATTTCCTTTAAATGCTGTGGCCTTATTCCAGTGTAACCCCCAGCAGAGCCAGATGGGAACGACATTATTGCTTTGTAAATGTCTGAGTCTTCCACAATCAATGGTTCCATAGTGGGGACAGAGGTGTTGGAACTGTTGGTGCCACTGGTTTCCCTGGCAGGGTGCTTTCCTCTAAGTGCTTCAGCCGTGTCAGCATCCCTGGGAGCAACTGTATCTTCACTGGTAATAATTCTGATTGCCCCCACTGTGTTGCCCTCTTCAATTTTCTTGCTCACCTGGACTCTGACTTTTTCACTGTCAGTAGAGTGAGTGGGGGTTCTGCCTCTCCCTTTTTTGTGTTGACGGGGAAGGTGAATGAGGTTATCAACTCTAGGAAAATCTCTTAAGGATTTAATTATCATTGAGGCTAGCCTCTTTCCCCTTCTTTCCGGCACAGCTAAGCAGACATTGCCAAAAAGTAGCAGGTTGTGCCATGCCTTGATGGTTGGTGGAGCATTTAAGATAGTGGAACCATCGTTTACTTTTTTCAGGAGGTCTGTAAGTTTCCCAGCTGCGTGTGGACGGGCTGCTTTGGGAATATGTGTGAGTGTCCTCGTACCTGTTGCTTTGATTGCTTCCAAGAGATTGTCTGATGAGATAAAATCTGTTGGAGTGGGTTCAGGTGCCTGAGGTGGCTCTGGATCATCACTTTCCACAGGAGGACATCCTGAACCAGGGCAACTACCGTGTTTGCGGAGGAAACCATTAGAGTTGAGACAACGAAGCTGTAAGCATGACCGACACTTGCCTCTCCTAGTATTGCCAGCCGTGCCATTTCCCTGGCTGCTTGCTTCCTCCTGGTTGGCATCCATCTGCTAGACTAGACAATAGGAGTGGAATATGACATGCTGGGTGGGTATGGTGCGTGGGAGGTAGTGAACTTGACCGTGGTGGCCTGGTGGAGTTTGAGGGGCCGGGAGGGGAAGGGGAAAACTTCCCTTGGGAATTAGGTGGGGGAGGCGCAGGTTGAGTGGGGTTATCCCGGGGAGTACAATACACATGGACTTGCACACTATATATTGTTCACACTGTCTTACACTACACATAACTTTATTTGTTTCCCATGTACACTATGAACAATGTGGGTATGGGCCCTGCTGAACCAATGTGTTCACTCACCATCTAGTTACACATCCCACCTCTTCCACCCACCCCCGTGACGTGGGGGTGGATGCACTGACTGGTCACTCCCTCGTTAACATTAATTTCACATTGTTTTTCCATAACATAAGCCTTTAAAAAGTCCATGCATCGACACAAACATTTCCACGTTAACTAGAAGCATGGTGCTGGATATACATGTTTTTATAAGAGCTTTTCGAGGTTTGTATGTACGATAATCTTGGCCGGTACTCATAAACAGTGTAGGCCTTGTACTCCCCCACACCTCCACTGGCCGTCTTCCTCACTACCACCACCACTCGCCAACATTCACAAACTGCACAGCATTTCCACAATTTACCTTGAAACGGTGCTTTGAAATGTCTTCTCGCTTCACTGGAATCTTCCCAGAGTATTCACAATAAGTCCTGTTGAGTCTTAACCTGGTCAGCCTCGTTGATCCGGACTTATAATTGAAAATCCCGCAGCTAGCCCGCCACACGTCTTGCCAGCGCCAGCTGGCAATATATATATTTAACCACAAATTTATATATTTAACAGCATTCCTGGTGATGTATATTTCATTTAATTAATAGGTCCAGAGCAACTTGTGGATATGACAGTGGTAGTATCGAAGGGGGACATTTTTTGCGACCTAGGTGTCCCAAATTCCTACTTGTCTAACTGATAAATAATAATTATCTTTGTTCATTTACTGTTATGTATATAATGATACATTCAGATAAATGCAATTTTCCACAAATACTCTTCTCTGATTTTTTTTAACAAAAACTAACCTATTTCACTAACCGATTTTAATATTACACTTACACTAATCCCCACCTCTGCTAGCCTGGGTAATGAGAAGCAATCAGATTGGATCCAAGAAGAGAAGAGGAAACTCCAGTTCCTTGGTTCAAGAGTCCTTTACCTAGGGCAGTTGGATGTTTACAACTCTTCAAAGTAACATTTTTTACTTAATGCCTGAATATGAGTATTATAATTCACATTGTTTTAGACTCTATGATTGTTATTTTTCTATATTATTCTCCTCCTTCTTTTAGTTTATTTTCAACAATGCAGTTACCATCTGCCATAACATATAGGATTTCTAGGCTCCTTGCAAAAGGATGGACAATCAACCGCTGAGACTGGTGTTGATGTTGATTTTTGGGTTAGCAAGGAAGGTAAGTAGTATTGATAGGTCAAGCAGGTATGGGGAAAGGGGATGGGGATTTAGGGCTGGGAAAGTGAGGAAATTACTTAAAGGGCTTAACTTTTAGGGGTCATATAGGGCCTGGGGAATGAGACATTCAAGTTCGATCCAAGGAAGGGGAGGTTAAGTCCAGTTCCTTGTCTCAAGAGCTCCTTCACAAGCGTCAAGGAAAATAAAATGAAGCTGCAGCAGAGCATTAAGTTAAACTGTTTCTCATGAAGCATTGAACACGTGGGTCTTAATTTTTTTAATCAGGGGAAAACTTTAATCCTTTGGGTTCAGGGGGTCGTATAGTACCTGGGAAATGGGAGGCAATCAGGTTCGATCCAAGTGAAAAAACGTCCAATTCCTTGGATCAAGATCCCCGCACTAGCACCAAAGCATTTCACTTCAGGGGATGTGCATCTTCAGGACAGAGCAGTGAACCTCAATCCTCCATCCCCTAACTGACCAAAGGTTTCCCTCTAGCCAAGTCTCATTCCTCCTCACCCTCTTTTGACCTCAGGCCTTTGGGATTATGGAAACAGTATGAAGTTGGTCCTCCATGTCCATAATTTTCCCATATCACTGTGTTTACCCATGATGTCCCAGTCCTAGATTTCATAACTCATTGCTTTATATCAATTTTCCTATATCTAGTTTCCTTTCAGTTTTTCCTACAATGATTATGGATCTGTTTATCACTTTCACCTTGGTACATTACACTAATACCTGTGAATGTGACTTATGGCTCAATGACAGTGCTGGGTTCACAGATGAAGGTGACTGGATTTCTTTCCCAGATGGGCAGAGCCTGATGTCCGTTCATCTAGCAGCATGTAGATACTTGGACGTTAGTTGACCATGTTGGGTCACATCCTAGGGGGTAGTAATACACTTATTTAATAGGGCTGGGATTTTTAATTATCCATGATAGAATACCAGCTCTTAGCCTGTAAATTCAACTGTGTAGAAAAGAGATTTGCTTTAAGATTACATTATATACTACCTTCTCCATGCAGAGTAGTAAAACACTGAAAAGTGCTACTCTAGTAAGTACTCTCATGAACTCCTGAAAAGTTGCTTTATTTTACAGTATCAGGATTAGAGAAATGAAAGCCACTTTTTGCCTTCTAATTTTTACACCTCTTTATTTGCATCTATAAAATGATTGATAACAAAAATCATTTCCTTTGTACATGGCGCTATACAGACATTATGAGAACAGCTTTTCCCTACATATCTTCAGAATCATGAATTTTTTCATCACCTCTATTTTTATAGTGTCTTCAAAACATTCTTGTGGGCCTTGGGTGAACACTTTTAGCCTATGATTTAGCCTGTAGAGACAGTTTATGCCATTTTGGCCTTTCAAACCAAAATTTTATAACTTCTGGTAATTAAGGAGGATGAATTCATAAATTGGTTAAAAGTTTCAGAGAAATGCACTACATTTTGTTGTATAAAATGTAAATTGGCATCATTCCCTCCAAAAGCCAACATGGAACACCAGCCTAAAAGCCAAAAGCCTAAACTGTTTTTGCCCAATTCAAACTTACTCCACTCTAACTTAATACACCTATTATAAATAGTAAAAATGCATGATAAATTGATAAATAACTTTGACACAAAAGAAGATAAAGTTTTAAAACATATGAAACACCTCAAATAAATCAGATATTTAGTCTATTGTAATGAACAAGCAATCAAACTAAAGGAATCAGGCTATAACTATATTTACACACTGACAGTCTGACAGCTGGTCCTCTGAGAAACAACCGAGTGTGAAGATGGCAGGTTAAGAGAATCTATAATAGTATGGACTAGAGCTTAACTGTATGGTCAGCTTGTTGAATACATAATGAAAAAGATAAGACTAGACAATACATATAAAAGAAGAAAGATGTTGGAAAATTTTGAGATAACTATAAAATAAAAAATAATGACTATAAATGTCAAACAACTACAAGATATATAGTGTAAACAATTAGTAACAATAACAGAACAGTTGTCCTTTGTAAACCAAGCTGAAATATTCCAGGTGCTTCATTTCCAGGTCTTGCAGGGCGGTGACATGTAACAAAATATTAAATAGCAAAAATTACAATGGAGTTGAGCGAACTCCCTCCAGTAAAGTATCACATATGTAACTCAGTACCTCTCATTCACCACTGAAGAGAGAGAAGCATATCACTCTCAACAACACTCAGACTATTAAAGTATCAAAACTAATAGTGGAAGAGTCAAGAGGGTCATTGTATGTCTGTATTTAATTAAATGTCACGTATTGAGTAAATGTGTACTGCTTGTAAAATTAAATTTTAGTAATTGTATTAAAAAACTGAATGAAATGAATATCTGTGAAAAGAATTAATAATATGCATTTTGCTTGCAAAGTAAAAAAAATGTTTTAGTTTGTGCCTGGGGTAGATATTTAGTCATTGGTATATGGAATGTCAACTGCAAAATATTAAAAATATCAAATGCTGTCAGTAGTGCAGTCAAAAGTAAGAAACAGATAGTCTTACTAATCTATGATGCAAAAGTGCATTCATTTCAGGTGTTTGCATAATGCCCAACAAATATAATTATGAAAAATAACACAATTTCACCAGTAACTGTCCACTATTTGTAACTATGAAACCGGGATTTAAGATGAGAAAATCTGAAATGCTCCGAGTAAATGAAACAGGCATTTTTGCCTTATCTTCTACTCAATCCATACATTGTCAACCCAAACAATTAACCACATTTTAACAGATGATAATATACCAATCTTCATGAATTATAATTCATGTAAAACATGGCTCTATTGCTTTTCTACACTCAACAGAGCTTAATTTAGTTATATTAACATAACATATACATTAATCTCGAGAAGTGACCAAGCACTAAATACAACAAAGTTAATTCTGTTTCTCCACTCGTATAGTCAGCAAGTCACACCTAAAAATCACACTAGTACCTAGCAGCTCTGGTCACATACACGCTACAGTCGTGTAAGTACTTGTCAGCTCTCCTCCAATCAGGACTATTACAGCCATGATGACAGTGCACATCCCCCAATGTTTTATGCTATAATTTAATACTCCTGAGTTGAGACGACTGGAAGATATTCACTGTCTGGAAGGCATGACTTTCTGGTGGATCATTTTACACCTTAAAGGGATACACACTTTTTTTTTTTACCGCACATCAAAAATCTTAGGTATGTTTTGACTGGAAAATATACAGTTTTCTAACTGCTTGAACAACCAACATTGACAGACAAAGATGAATGTTTCATGGTTGTCAGTGAAGGAAAATATTGTCAAAGCTAAGGTAAAAATGATAGACGCACATCTGCACACCAGATCCAAACTGGTCATCTAGCACATGTACATGGTACATATCACATGAGCACATGATCAGTTTAAACAATCAACACATACAAATCCTTCTCAAATTTAGTGACCACATGTGCCTACACAGACCTGCTGATAAACATACTATTCAAATAATACTAGGACCTTCAGAAAAATATGTGGATAGCCCACCAACAAGAATAGACAAAGTGTGCACACGTAACTCATCAGCCCTAACAACCAGTACACCTGTATCATGCCAAGTCCTTGTAACCAACACACGCACAAACTTAGGAGACTTGGAAGAGTCAACATCTCACCACAGCCTGTAGAGGCAACAAGGGTGAAGTTAGGATGGGTTATGCAGTGATGTCCCTTCCAGGGGAGCCTTGATGTTAGTGAGGAGCTTCTGATCCAATGAATTGGAGCTACTCTCCCCTTCTTCAGATCAAATCTGACTTCCTCCCAATCCACAGGCACTGTATGACCCTTAAGAGTTTGATGCTTCCCCATAATAATAATATTAATAAAAATAAAAAATAATATTGATAATAGTATGTAGTGATGACATTTGGGTTTGACAGAAACTTGATTAGAGGGCAACTCTGGATGGTGAACTTGAGACTGGGCAGGAACATAATAGGAACTATCCCTCCCCCTCCAATATGAGTGTCAAAATTATCAATCAAAATTCAGGCAGTGACCACCATTAGGGAAGGAGGGGGGCAGTGGACCCACAAACTTTAGTTTGCTTCAAAAGCAACTTCTTATTCTATAGTTCTGCAGAAGTCATTTAAAATATATTTATCACTGTTTCATGTGCCATTTTAAACTGTGACACAGCTGATGTGCCTTAAATGAAGGACTTGCAGTCCTCACATGATCACTTGACTGACTTCTTCCTCTGGAAGACAGCAGAAATATCAGACATTAAACCAGGGCATTCTTGTGGGATCTCGAATACTAAGGACAAGATAATATGGTTTGGCTAAGAATGAATCCATCTTTAACAGAGAAATAGATATTAGTGGAGGTATTCAGTAGAATAAGGAGAGGAATAGACCTCCTTAGCATCAAGAAAAAAGTATGGAGTAAGAGAAACTAGAGGGGAAGTGGGGGGTGATGACCTGACATTGAGGTTATGTACATAGTGTTTTGAGGGGTGGGGGCAATGATGATACAATAAGCCCTTAAAAGTCTAACATCATGGATCCACAGAAAATATAATCCTCAGCTACACAATCACAACGTCAGAGTAAAGAACACGCAGGGGAGCAGTCAGACAAAGTGAGGGACCACGCGACCTATGCTACAACAGTAAAAATGCACCATGGATATGTCCTGCTCCGCGTCGTCCAACCGTCCCACCAACACCAATGTTTGGTTGAGGTATCTTAAGATTTACATACTTCATTTTATATGCAGGAACTTTCATTTCATATCAGGCAAGATTGTTTAAGTAGATATTACTAGAATAATACACTAGTACTCATAGATAAAATAAGCCACATAGACAGTATTCCAATGATAATACAGAAATCAGTTATTTATCTACACACTACACATAAAAACACTTTCCCGTTTTACCCCATTCTTCTTACTAGCTATTGCCAAGGTTCTCACTTGCCTTCCGTGGCTTGGACCCCACTAGCACAAACACCAAGCGCTTTCTCTGGCTCCTAATGTTCAAATATAACTGATGTTTTCCAACTAGGAAAATACTAAAGTATTAAGCACTGAGACATCAGTTGTAGGTATTAATAGTCCTGGTAGGAGACAAGTGTGAGAGTGAGGAGCCTTAGCACTGGCTGTAATCTATAGTTCTGTGTAAGAGACAACTCAAGAGGGACCAACAGACTATGCATTTCTTGTGTTACAATGGCAATTTTAAATGTCTTCCACTATTCACTTTAGTACAGTTTCTCTATTAAAACCACCACTAGATTATTAGTTTTGTCCCATTTTTGTTGTATAAATATCACACAATCAGTTACAGACTCAAGGTGTCCACCTGTGTCCCCTGAGCAAGTCTTCTCACCACTGATATGATGGTGCCTGTTACTTGCAGCCATGACTGTGTGCAACTATAAACCAGGCAAGTCCGGTAGCCATGCTGCCACCAGCACATACCAAATACTAACAACACTGACATAGGATCTCCTTTAGGAGCTGAAGATAGCAACAATGGCTGGTAATGCCAACTTGATATTACCAATAAGGTAGTGGTTGATACTGTTGCCTCTCGACACTATAATTGATATGCCCCATACAGCCGCCATTTACCGCCAAGAAAAAGTTTGGACATTGCACAAAAGGAGCGGTGAGGGCAGTCAGGGGAGGGCTGGCACTAGGGTGTCCCTGCCAGGCAGACTGTGACCCACAGCCCAGCAGCCCTAAGCACTGACGCCCAGCAGACTGCTACTCAGATTTTGTCGAGGCAGATTCAGGAGGTGAAGCTGGAGGATAATTGTGAGTGACCAAAGAAAGCGGTGATGGAAGAGGGCCTCCGGGAGAAAGAGGAGGCGCCCCCAAACTGGTGAGTGTCAGGGCAGAGGAGATGGGCGGCCCAGAAAACATGTTGGTGCTGCTTAAACTCAAAGGTGGACTGATCATTCCACTCGCTGGAGGGTTTATTCGTTTTTCCTTCTGGCGTCTGTGAAAGAAAAGTCTTTTAGTAATTGTCCATTTTTCCCATATTTAAATCACTTTTTCAAATAATGTATCAAAGTATTTTCAATATTATTATATGAAATAATAAACTTCAATCTATATCTAGTAAAAGGTTGAAGGCTTGATAGTGTTAAGAATCTACTGAAAGATTACGTAAAAGAACTGAGCTAAAATGCTCTAAGTTAGAATAACTAAGAAAACACAACTTACCACTATCATGACCCTTACCTTGCAACTGCAAACCAGAAAAAGAATACGTACTTACCTGTTACAGAACCAGACCCTGACTACCTCTTTTTCCATTGAGAGGTTATCTGCAAGCATAGAGATTTCCTCTGAGGTGGGCTTAGGGTTCTGGATGAAGGCTCGCTCAAGAGCCACACGTACACTAGTTTCAATAGAGGTGCGCTTCTTTCGTCGACGGCCAACTGCGTCAGGTGATGAAAGGGAGTTGCTGACAGTTGTTGGATCAGAAATAGTCTTGTCAGCATCGGTTAGCCACTTCTGAAGCAGTGGTTTCAGTTTACACATATTCTTGAAGGAGAGGTTTAGGGCTTCAAAACGACTAATGGTAGTCTGAGAAAAGTCATTGCCGTATAACTTGCCCATGGCCAGTCCTACATCACCCTGGGTAAAGCCTAGTTTGATGCGTCGTTGTTTAAAGGTCTTAGCAAATTGCTCCAATTCCTCCAAATCTGTTGGCTCCTCTGGAAGTGGTTCCCAATGACGAGGAGGTGGAGGCGGTGAATGAGGCATAGGAGGGCGTGCCATGTGACCATGTGGTGGCAAGTGAGGTGCCAGTGGTGAGCTGGAGATGTGTGAAGGTTCAAGGGGTGGAGGCCGCAGTGGAGGTTCACGGATATCTCGCATAGGTACTTCCCTCAGGTCTCTAATATCTCTCAGATCACGAATATCTCTTAAGTCTCTAATATCCCTTGGGGGTTGATGGTGCTGATGCTGATGCTGGTGCTGCTGTTGCTGCTGTTGATGCTGTTGATGTTGTTGGTGAGCCTTCTGTAGCTGTTGTAATTGCTGAGCAGCTTGTGCTACAGCATGCTGTACATTACGAACCTGTGATGCTTGTGAGGGTGCCTGCGACACTGGTGGCTGTAACCCCTGCATGCTTGCAAGCCCCGGAGAGGCTAAGAGGCCTTGCTGCAGCAAATTTTGCAAGTACTGCAATTGCTGCAATGTATAAAGGTTTATTATTAAAACTACGCAATGACTGTTTAGTATTTTTATGGTTTCCTAACAAAACCATGTCATAAAATTTAAATACAATACACAACAACAGACTCCACAGTAAACCATCAATTAACATGCGATCATTTATCATGTTTTCTTTGTTACACTAGTGAAAATTGTGGCATATTTTTGGCTAACACTTCGTAAAATTTGACTATTACTGTGCCACTTCTGGGTAAAAAATTTAGAGAGCTGTGAGCTGGACTGCAGGATTTTTTCCCCTTCATCTAGTGGGCTTGTGAGCAACCTGCCTGTGGGTCAAGCCATTGTCTTTGCAGGAAAGGCCCAGTTTTCTCCCCTGCTTACCCCGTCCCACCTCTCATGTTTCAGTGCTCCACAGATACGTGTCCCATACAATTCAAAGATCTGTGTTTTGTGAATCAGGTTTTGATGTTTTCATTACCATATCTTGTAACTACAAAGTAACCATGGCACCCAAGAGGCATGTAAGTGATACTGGAAGTGGCAAGAAAAAATTTAAGCATTTAAGTCTTGGTGTTATGAAGAAAATCAAAATATTAAACATGTTTAAAAGTGGTGCACATGTGGTGGAGATGGCAAGAGCTTATGGCCTTAATGAAGCATCAGTTCATACAGTTAAAAAGAATGAGGCAAATATATGGGCTTATGCAATGAATAACCCAGGTTGTCACCTCCTGAAAAGAATGACATAGACCACAACAGGTAAATAAAACAGAAAACTTATTGATTTAGTGCTTCAGCTAATCACAGTAGCAAGTAATTTCCTTGCTGAATTGCAGGAAATTATTTATGAGGGTGGCAACATCAAGGCATCAGGTGATTTTAAGTGTAAGCCCAGGGTTATTTACTACTACAAGAATCTTTGTGCTTTAAAAAGTGTAGATAAAACCACCATACCAGTAATTTGGTTGTCAAGCCAGTCAGCAAGGATGACAGAGGAATTTTTATTTATTTATTTATTTATTTATTTATTAACAATTTGAGCACACATACAGAGGTACAAAAAAATACAGATAAGAGCAGCATGCCAAAGCCACTTATACTATGCATAGCATTACGGGCTGGCTTAAAATTAACTTAAGATTAACTAAGCAATGATGAAATCAGTGATAAAACATTAATGTAAACAGATTACTATAAAGCACAAGTGAGTATTACAAAGACAGGTCATATGGTTGCATGCATTGTTGTACATTCAGTAGAATGGAGTATTCTGTTAGGTAGTGTATTTAAAAAATAATAAAGTTAGATTGGGTTTTAGGTTTAACATTTATGTGATATAATTGTGAGAAACATTTAAGATATACAATTTATAAGGTTCAGTTATTCAGTATTTATTTGGATTTGAGTGAGTAAGTGATCTTTGAGAAGAGACTTGAATTTAAACAGGTAGTGTTTCTTTTATATTTACAGGTAATGAATTCCAGATTTTAGGGCCTTTTATGTGCATTGAGTTTTTGCATAGTGTGAGATGGACACGAGGAACATCAAAGAGTGATCTGTGTCTTGTGTTATGGTCATGTGTTCTGTTGAGGTTGGCAAGGAGATGTTTGAGGGGAGGGTTAATATCAGAGTTAAGTGTTCTATGTATGTAATAGGTGCAGTAATAAGTATGGATGTTTTGTATGGTGAGTAGGTTTAGTGTACTGAATATTGGTGGAGTGTGCTGCCTGTAGTGAGAATTTGTTATCATTCTAACTGCAGCCTTTTGTTGGGTAATTAGTGGTCTGAGATGGTTACTTGTTGTTGAGCCCCATGCACAAATTCCATAGGTGAGATAGGGGTAAATAAGAGAGTGATATAGGGCCAGGAGGGCTGACTGTGGAGCATAGTACCGTATCTTCGATAGTATGCCTACAGTCTTGGAAATTTTCTTAGAAATTTGTTGTATATGTGTATGAAATTTGAGTCTATTATCAAGGTGGATTCCTAAGAATTTTCCCTCTGTTAGCTTTGTGATAGGTGATCCGTTTATCATTATGTTAAGAGGGACATCTGTAGCTCTGTTACCAAACTGAATGAAGTAGGTTTTGTCAATGTTTAGTGTAAGTTTGTTAGTCCTCATCCAGGTAGATATTTTCTGTAATTCGGTATTTACAGTATTGGCTAGCGTGACTGGGCTCGGGTGGGAGAAGACGTATGTAGTGTCATCTGCAAATAGTGTGGGTTTGAGTAATTGCGAAGCATTTGGTAGGTCATTTATGTATAGGAGAAAGAGAAGAGGGCCAAGGACACTTCCCTGTGGGACACCAACTGTAATTGGTTAAGCATCACTTTATTCCTGAAGTTATGTTTTACATGCACAGCAAGAGCCTTGCAATCAAGGTTCTCTTCACTCTTGATAATTCCTGTACTCATCTAGAAGCTTTGCTGGATGTGAACCTACATGAAAAAGTTGTATTTTTATCTCCAAATACAACATCTTGAATACAAACAATGGATCATGGACTTATTTAGTCATTCATGTGTAACTACACATGAAAAGTGATGAAAATATTAGTTGCATTAATGGACTCTGACTCCAACCTGGCAATACCAAACTTTTGGAATAAATTTAACATTGCAGATGTCATCAGCAATGCTAGAAGTGCATGGATTGAAATGCCCCAATCAACAGTAAATACAGGCTGGGGAAAGTTATAGCCTTGTGTAGTTAATTCTTTCATTGGTTTTTCCCTCGCTTGAGAGCCAGGTGCTGGAAATAGTTCAGCTGGCAAGGAGATCACCAGGTGATGTCTTTGAAGATGTGAAGATGATGTGAATGAGCTCTTAGAAGCTGATGATGAAGACATAAGTCTAGAGGAAATGTTGACAGAGCTCAAGGCACAGACAGTAGAGAGGCAGATAACAAAAGATCCTGAAGAAAAACAGTAAACACTGCAACAGTTATGTGAGCAGTTCCATATTATTGGTAAAGTTGCAGACTTTTTCCACTGAAGAGAACCCTGACAAATCTGGAAGCACTGCTCTGAAACGGGGTCTAGAGCAGCTGATGATGCCTTACCGTCAGCTGTATAAAGTACTGCAGGGTAAAAAGAGACCAGAGATGCATTACAGACTTTAACCAGTCTCCATCCACCTCAGCCCAGTAGGGCCACAGCATCCCTCTCAACTCTTCACAATCATCGACAAACACCAGCAAAACAATTTAAGGTAAGAAATATTATTTCTGTAACATCTGTAATCTTAAGCAACGCAGTAAACATAATGCATTGAATCGAGAACAATTACAATACCTTTTATTTTTTAAGATTTGGAGACCTAAAGTAACTGAAATTTCTGGGGGTTGAAGGAACATAACCCTATTTTACCCATAAGTTCTTTAGTTTGTTTTACAAGATTTTATCTTACACCGAGTTTTTCAGGACTGTAACTACCATGTTAATCGACGGTCTACTGTATATTAAATTCTAAATAATATAAAGTCCAGTTAATAAGACTAATACACTTATTTACCTGACTCTGAAGAAAGAGTTGTGCCTGAGGTGGCAACTGTGATGCAGCACTAGGCTGTGAGAACAGCATGAACTGCTGAAGTTGCTGTTGAATCTGCTGCTGCTGCTGTGAGAGTGTCTGCTGGAGTGCCTGCAATAAATTCAAATAAGAAGAATACTAATGCATACCAAATAGCTATGTATTCACATACTGTTATAAAGCCATAACATGCTATCAGTATGCTATTTCATTAAAAAATACTGTATTTTGCAGCTTATTAGATGCATTTTTTTCCATAAGCTGTAGCTCTCCCAGTTACGTCTGATGCGGAGCCATTAAAACTAAAATAAGTCTTATAAGCTGTGAAATATGGCATGTTTCACATGCATCAGTGACTCACCTGCAACTCCTGAGGGTTGAGTGAGCCCAGGCTTGGTAATGGTGATGACACAGGGAGCTGGTTGGCCGCAGCTGCTGCTGCTGCTAACTGATTCTGCATCAGCAAGCCAGGCCCCTGGGCTCCTAGAGCCATTAACTGCACAACAAGTATTCAGATTTAAATATTTAATTAGATAAACTGATAAAAGAAAAACTAAATACATACTATACTTGCTATACTGATTATTATACTGGCATGAAATGTTAAGTATGTGGGACATTCAACTGGTAGAGGCTTGATCCTCCGTCTGTTAATCGCAAGCAAATTTGCTACCAAGTTCAGTCATCTGTTTGGTAAAAAAATATGACAAAAAATTATACTAAAATATTTTCAAACTACAGTGGACCCCCGGTTAACGATATTTTTTCACTCCAGAAGTATGTTCAGGTGCCAGTACTGACCGAATTTGTCCCCATAAGAAATATTGTGAAGTAGATTAGTCCATTTCAGACCCCCAAACATACACGTACAAACGCACTTACATAAATACACTTACATAATTGGTCACATTCGGAGGTAATCGTTATGCGGGGGTCCACTGTACAGTATTTGTCACACAGTTATATCAGCATGAACCCTGCTACAACACTTCACAACCACCAGGGCTGTGAAGTGCAATAAAACTTAGATACATAAAGGCTATAGATTTGTGTTCATCTGATGGTGTTTAACTAAAAGTTTATTAATAAGAAAATGCAGTTGTGCATTCAGTATTTTCTGATGTAACTAGTGTTTTCTTTCGTGGCATGTGGGGGATCAAACCTAGGGCAAGGAATTATGCTCTACTAACCATGCTACCACAATCCATAAAACAAGTTACAGCTGTTAGGCTATTAGCAAATAAACAAAATTACCTCTTTTGGTTTCCATAACGTGTAATTTGTTAATTGTTCAAGACCGATATGTCATAAGCATCAGTCTCCTAGGTGCAAGTTATTTGTGAATGGAGGATAAAATTTCTGAAGCCTCTCTATAGGCAGAAATTTTATTATTTTATTTTCTATCTTTCCTGTTATATATACTGACCATAATTTATAGGATATTCTTTCATGAGTAACATTTGTCAAATACTTGGCAGAATCTGAGCAGAAAATCGTCCTTTTGAATTTCTTAAAATGCCTTTTTATTTTTCGAAGTGGTCAGGTACTGGCTTTGATAAGCATGATCTTTCTGCTGTAAAACCATTATGTCCTAGATTTTGGAGTTTATCACCTCAGTATGCATAGTCAGCCATGCAGAACCCCTCTGGTTCATCAAGTTACGTAGTACAAGACCAACTGGTTAAGAGGAACAAAGTCAAATGTTCTTGAGAGGTCATTACAATCCCCATAAATCAACTCTGTATTTAAGGCTCCTCCTTCATGTTCTCATAGCAGAAACTTCACAAAATCCTGATAGACAAGCACTTGCATTTTATGCTAAATCAACTTTTAGTAACACATGAAAAAAAAAATGTAAAGAACTCGGCGATCACCGAGTATCATACGAAATAATTCCGAAAATAAATTCTTTATAGTCAATTCATTAGAGAGAATAAATGACTTGACCAAAAAAAAAAAAAAAAAAAAAATGGGTTCAGACAAAGCTGAGAAGCTGACCTAACTGAACGACAAAGCTGAAGGAGAATAAATATTAATAACTAACCTGGTTGAGGGAGAGGGAGCCAGCTTGAATGGCAGCGAGGGCGGCCTGCACGGAATGGGCGGCAGCAGGGGCGGTGGTGGGCGAGGCGGCGCTGGTGATGGGTGTGTGTGTGACCGTGGGCGTGGGAGAGGGTGATGGGAGGGCGGCCGAGGTGTGTGGGGGCATCATGGGCGGAGGTGAGGGCGTGGGCGAGCGACCTCCATTGCTGGAGCGGCTGGTCAGGTCACGAGCCTGCTGGGTTATGTTACTTGTTACTCACATTGTATAACACACTAGGCTGATGAACACTGTTATTCACACTATAACACACTAGGATGATGAACACTGACACATTGCATAACATTCTTACTACACACTTATCCTGAGAACCAGCACAAAGCCTATAAAGGTCACGCTCCCAGGAACATTAATTGATATATTAATATATATTTATGCTTTTAAATTCGCACTTTCCAAGACTCACACTTACACTCCCTTACACTCTCGCACTTCCTTACACTCTCGCACTTCCTTACACTCTCGCACTTCCTTACACTCTCGCACTTCCTTACACTCTCGCACTTCCTTACACTCTCGCACTCCCTTACACTCTCGCACTCCCTTACACTCTCGCACTTCCTTACACTCTCGCACTTCCTTACACTCTCGCACTTCCTTACACTCTCGCACTTCCTTACACTCTCGCACTCCCTTACACTCTCGCACTTCCTTACACTCTCGCACTTCCTTACACTCTCGCACTCCCTTACACTCTCGCACTTCCTTACACTCATCACGCTTCCTTACACCCTCATCACTCTTCCTTACACCATCATCACACTTCCTTACACTCATCACATTTTCTTACATCCTCGTCAATCTTCACACCCTCGTCACGCTTCACACCCTCGTCACGCTTCACACCCTCGTCACGCTTCACACCCTCGTCACGCTTCACACCCTCGTCACGCTTCACACCCTCGTCACGCTTCACACCCTCGTCACGCTTCACACCCTCGTCACGCTTCACATCCTCGTCACGCTTCACATCCTCGTCACGCTTCACATCCTCGTCACGCTTCACATCCTCGTCACCCTTCACACCCTCGTCACCCTTCACACTCGTCACGCTTCACACTGGTCACTCTTCACACCCTCGTCACCCTTCACACTCGTCACGCTTCGCACTGGTCACCCTTCACACCCTCGTCACCCTTCACACCCTCGTCACTCTTCACACCCTCGTCACCCTTTACACCCTCGTCACTCTTCACACCCTCGTAACCCTTCACACTGGTCACCCTTCACACCCTCGTCACCCTTCACACCCTCGTAACTCTTCACACCCTCGTAACCCTTCACACTGGTCACCCTTCACATCCTCGTCACCCTTCACACCCTCGTCACCCTTCACACCCTCGTAACTCTTCACACCCTCTTTACCCTTCACACTCTCGTTACGCTTCACAATGGTCACCCTTCACACCCTCGTCACTCTTCACACCCTCGTCACCCTTCACACCCTCGTCACTCTTCACACCCTCGTCACTCTTCACACCCTCGTCACCCTTCACACTGGTCACCCTTCACACCATCTTCACCCTTCACACTCTCGTCACGCTTCACACTGGTCACCCTTCACACTCTCGTTACGCTTCACAATGGTCACCCTTCACACCCTCGTCACTCTTCACACCCTCGTCACCCTTCACACCCTCGTCACTCTTCACACCCTCGTCACCCTTCACACTGGTCACCCTTCACACCATCTTCACCCTTCACACTCTCGTCACGCTTCACACTGGTCACACTTCACACCCTCGTCACTCTTCACACCTTCGTCACCCTTCACACCCTCGTCACTCTTCACACCCTCGTCACTCTTCACACCCTCGTCACCCTTCACACTGGTCACCCTTCACACCATCTTCACCCTTCACACCCTCGTAACTCTTCACACCCTCTTTACCCTTCACACTCTCGTCACGCTTCACACTGGTCACACTTCACACCCTCGTCACTCTTCACACCTTCGTCACCCTTCACACCCTCGTCACTCTTCACACCCTCGTCACTCTTCACACCCTCGTCACCCTTCACACCCTCTTCACCCTTCACACTCTCGTCACGCTTCACACTCTCGTCACGCTTCACACTGGTCACCCTTCACACTCTCGTCACGCTTCACACTGGTCACTCTTCACACCCTCTTCACCCTTCACACTGGTTTCCCTTCACACCCTCTTCACCCTTCACGCTCTTGTCACGCTTCACACTGGTCACCCTTCACACCCTCGTCACTCTTCACACCTTCGTCACCCTTGTCACTCTTCACACCCTCGTCACTCTTCACACCCTCGTCACCCTTCACACCCTCTTCACCCTTCACACTCTCGTCACGCTTCACACTCTCGTCACGCTTCACACTGGTCACCCTTCACACTCGTCACGCTTCACACTGGTCACCCTTCACACTCTCGTCACGCTTCACACTCGTCACGCTTCACACTGGTCACCCTTCACACACTCGTCACTCTTCACACCCTCGTCACCCTTCACCACCTCGTCACTCTTCACACCCTCGTCACTCTTCACACCCTCGTCACCCTTCACACTGGTCACCCTTCACACCCTCTTCACCCTTCACACTCTCGTCACCCTTCACATTGGTCACCCTTCACATCCTTCACACCCTCGTCACTCTTCACACCCTCTTCACCCTTCACACTGGTCACCCTTCACACCCTCTTCACCCTTCACACTCTCGTCACGCTTCACACTGGTCACCTTTCACACCCTCGTCACCCTTCACACCCTCATCACACTTCCTTGCACCCCTCACACTTTCTAACCTAACATTTGCAAACATTTTAAAACGTTCTAACATTCTAGCACTAACACTTGCCAACATTAACGCCTTCTAACACAAGCCCATTTTAACATGCTAACATTAATACTATCTACTGTCAAATATTCGAACATTGTAGTCATATTTAACCTTGTTTCTAATATTCTAGAGCATTCTCTAGCACTTTATGACATTTTAACATTACCAAATATTCTAACACTTTCTAACATAGTGTTCTAACATTCTAAAACTTTCTAGCCTAACAAGTTCTACCTACTATCATTCTAAGATGTTCTAGCATTCTAAATGTTTCTAGCCAAACATTCTCCAACATTCTAGCATTTCATAACACTAAACATTCTAATGCTTTCTAAGACTTTGAACACTTTCTTAAATTGCCTAACATTGCAACTTTCTAACATTAACACACCACACCTGCTACATATATGTAGTGAACACTTAGATGAACATTTAGTTCACTTTAAGGATCATGAACATTTTGTTCACTTGAGAAAACATGAATATTTTGTTCACTTGTAAGATAATGAACATCGTGTTTACTTGTGAGAACATGAACTGCTGTTCACTTTTATGAACACGAACATTTTGTTCACCTGTAAGGTGAACAAGAGGAACTTGTGTTAACCAGTAACAATGAACACCTATCTGCTCAGCCTCAGTTCATCACCATACTATCATTATCCTCACCCCTCATCACTATAATCATCCTTTCACTATCCTCACCTTCATCACTATAATGACCATCCTATCACTATCCTCGCCCTTATTACTATAATCATCACCATTCTATCACTTTCCTCACCCTCATCACTATAATGACCATCCTATCATTATCCTCACCCTCATTACTATAATCACTATCAAATCACAATCAACATCATAATCATTACGACTATCAAAATCATCACAATCACCAATCACCACCATCATCACTGTCACCATTATTACTATTACCATCACTAACAATACCATCACCGTTATCACCATTATCAGGATTATCACCATTATCGCCAACAATATCACCAATGTTACCACTATCACTATCACAATCACCACCAGTAACACTTTCACCATCACTATTATCTCCATCATTACCATTAACCCTATCACCATCATTATCATCGCCATTCTTAGTATCAGAGGCATCACTATCACTGTTATCTCTATCATCTCTACATTCATCACTATCACCAATCAGCATTATTACCACCACCATCATTACTTAGCAATATCACCATTATTACCACTATCATTATCATTACTTATCACCATCACTATCAATCATTATCATCGCCATCACTATCCCTATCATCACCATCACTATCATAATCATCGCCACCATCATTATTATCGCCATCACTGTCATTATCATCGCCATCATTATCACCATCACTATCATTAACATCGGTATCGCCATCACTCATCACCATCACTATCATTTAACATCACTGTCATTACTATCATTATCATGTGCATCACTGTTATCTTCAATGTCATTACCATCGTCATCGCTATAATTATCATCACTATCCCTATCATCATCGCCACTGTATCATTATCATCACCGTTAATATCGACATCACTATCATTACCGTTAATATCGATATCACTACCATCACCGTCACTATCACAACCATCTTCACTATCGTAGCCATTCCTATCACTATAATCAACACTATCATCACCGTCACTATTATAGCCATCACTATCATAGTTATCACTCGCTATCACCATCACTAATATAGCCATCAACTCTATCACTATCAGTGTCATCACCATCACTATGATCACAATCACCATTATCGTTATCACCATCTTACTACCATCACTGTCAAAAATATACTCATTCCCCTACGACCACCGTTATATCTAATCTCATACAAGGTGTTTCAAATATATGGTCCCAATTTCTAAGCAGAATGTTTTGAAATTGGGTCCAAAATTTAAAACGCCTGTATAATTCTCTCTCTCTCTCTCTCTCTCTCTCTCTCTCTCTCTCTCTCTCTCTCTCTCTCTCTCTCTCTCTCTCTCTCTCTCTCTCTCTCTCTCTCTCTCTCCCACATTACCAAAGATATTTAAATAATTCCCGTAATAAAAGCAATAATAATGTAGCTAATGATAATTTGATTTTTAAATTACGAACATTATTTACATTCATTATTTTAAGTAATTATTTACGTATACCTGTCATTATAAACTGCTGATGAGCAATTGTTTTTAATAAATATTAATGTGTTAGTAATGTATTTTAGACACCCGTGAGATTATCATCTTCTGGGACACTAAAAGACAGGAGGAACACTGCAGTAGGCCTACTGGCCCATACTCGGCAGGTCTTTCTCAAATACCAACAAAAACATTTGCCCAAGAGGTAGTGAGCTTTCTTAATGTGGTGTAAATGATTAATTACGAGTCATCACCTGACAAGGTTAATGGGGGTTTAAAGCCTATCGATTACACCATGGCCATTAAGGCTGCACGGTAAATCTTTTTCATAGGCAGACAAGAATACTTTAATCCCTAAAATAGGGACTGAAGTAAAGTCTTAGCATATATATATATATATATATATATATATATATATATATATATATATATATATATATATATATATATATATATATATATATATATATACCTAGGTGAATATATCCTGCATAGCAGACACAGACATCCTGTATAACAGACACAGACACCCTGTATAACAGACACAGACATCCTGTATAACAGACACAGACATCCTGTATAACAGACACAGACATCCTCTATAACAGACACCCTGTATAACAGACACCCTGTATAACAGCCACAGACACCCTGTATAACACAGACATCCTTTATAACAGGCACAGATACCCTGTATAACAGACAGACACCCTGTACGACACAGACATCCTGCATAACAGACACAGACATCCTGTGTAACAGACACTGACATTCTGTATAACAGACAGACATCCTGTATAACAGACACAGACATTTTGTATAACACACAGACATCGTGTATAAAAGACACAGACACAGACATCCTGTATAACAGACACAGACATCCTGTATAACAGACACAGACATCCTGTATAATTCACAGGCATCCTGTATAACAGACATCCTGTATAACAGACACAGACACCCTATATAACAGACACAGACATCCTGTATAACAGACATCCTGTATAACAGACACAGACACCCTATATAACAGACACAGACATCCTGTATAATAGACACAGACATCCTGTATAACAGACACAAACATCCTGTATGAAAGACACAGACATCCTGTATAACAGACACAGACACCCTGTATAACAGACACAGACACCCTGTGTAATAGACACAGACATCCTGTATAATAGACACAGACATCCTGTATAACAGACACAAACATCCTGAATAAAAGACACAGACATCCTGTATAATTCACAGGCATCCTGTATAACAGACGTCCTGTATAATAGACACAGACACCCTATATAACAGACACAGACATCCTGTATAATACACAGACATCCTGTATAACAGACACTGACATCCTGTATAACAGACAGACATCCTGTATAACAGACACAGACATCCTGTATAACAGACACAGACATCCTGTATAACAGACACAGACGTCCTGTATAACAGACACAGACATCCTGTATAACAGACACAGACCTGTCAGGAGACAAGTGAATTTTCTAACTTATAAATTAACACCAACAGTTTTGTTACAATGTATAAATGATTAAATTTAATAATCATTAATGATTATTTCGTTAATGTCTATCACTGACATAATAATATTAACCGATTTTTCCTAATACAGTAATTATTTTTTTGATGCGTGATTATTAATTTATTTCAGTTAATGTTTGTTAATTTTATTGATTTATGTTAATAATTAGTAGTGGGTTAATAGTGGATGCATTTTTCAGTTGTATAAACACGTGTCAAAAAAACAGAAGTCTGGAACATTTACCAAATTAATAACTGGGTGGAAGTGTCTTGGGGTGGGCGGCATCTGCATCTGGGCGTGGTGGGAAACGTGGGTCTGCACGAGCCCCACGGGCGTGGGCGTGCGTGGGCGGGCGGTGGGCGTGGGCACGTCGGAGGAGGAGGTGGGCGGGGTGGTGCCATCCATGGAGTCATCGAGGGTGTGGTCGTGGACGCCATCACTACCGCAATCACTGACGACCTCTTCCCTCTCACAACCGTTCACGCTGCTGCTGCCCTCTGGCGGCAGACACACCACTAGTTAGTGCACATCAACATACAGAACAGTGTGACGCACACACAATGTAAACATACACAGTGTGACGCACACACAATGTAAACATGCACAGTGTGACTCGCACACAATGTAAACATACACAGTGTGACTCACACAATGTAAACATACACAGTGTGACGCACACAATGTAAACATACACAGTGTGACGCACACACAATGTAAACATACAGTGTGACGCACACAATGTAAACATACACAGTATGACGCACACAATGTAAACATACACAGTGTGACGCACACACAATGTAAACATACATAGGTCAATACAGAAAACATCTTAACTCGATTTGATGATAATTTAAGTTTGCATTAGACATAGTTCTACTTTGTAGACATTATCCATAAAAGGTGCGAAAAATGTTATTTTAAGATATATTAACCACTCCAATACTTTCACGAGAAGAAAGATGTATGTGGTATATTGCACGCCATACCCAATCAACAGGGTTCAGTCTGCGGTGTTCCAGTAATATACTGACTTCAAAACAAAAAACATGGCTACCGCAGAATCATTCACTTAATAACATCACGTGGGATTTTCACACCAGATGTGAGTGCCACTGTTGATTAACTTTCATAATTTGTTTATCAATAGGTTGTTTAGACTGCACAGTTTCGTTATGTTTAGGTTATGTTAGATTACCTGGAGAGAGTTTCGGAGGTCAACGCCCCCGTGGCTCGGTCTGAGACCAAGCCTCATGGTGGATCATGGTCTGATCAACCAGGCTGTTGCTGCTGGCTGCACAGTTTTGTTATGTTTAGGTCATGTTGGGTTTCACTGAGTTTATGTTGCTAGACTGCACTGAATTTCGTTATGTTAGGCTGCTTATCCAGAGTAGTCTGCCGTAACCTACACTAAAGCAACCCTAACTAAATTTAAAATAACACTTTTTTGGATAATTTGCACAGCGTAAAATTAATTATACTGTAAAACAAATTAATATTATACACATTAAACTATAAATTATCATCAAACTCAGCGGAGCAGCTCTTCTCAATAATGGCTTATATAGAGTAAAAATAGATACAGTAAAATATGTTGAAGATTGAGACATTTGTGCAACATATGGGAATCTTTATTCAGGAAACGTTTCGCCACACTGTGGCTTCATCAGTCCAATACAAAGTAGAAAGGTGTAAGGATAGGAGGAGTTTGAGGTAATGAGTCCCCCCACACACAGTATAATATGTACACAGTAAAACCTGTGCATAGAGTGTACACAGTATAACATACACAATAAAACATGTACACAGTATAACGTACACAGTAAAACATGTACACAATGTACACAGCATAAGTACATAGCATGTACACAGTATAACATGTACACAGCATACGTGTACACAGTATAACACACACAGTAAACTATCGGTATAATATATTACAGTGGTTCTTAACCGGGGGGCTCGTCCCCCCCCCAGCCCCGTTAGGAGGGGCGTAAGTAATTCCTAGAGGGCGCGACCCCAGAGCAAAAATATAGAACGTGCTGTGTATTTACTTCTTAAAGAGAACTATATTGAGTAGTTAAAAATAACAAAGCCAAGAATGAAAAATAGTTTTCCAGTTTTTCTATTAAAATGAAGACTTTTTAAGGGAAAGGCGCTGAGATAAATATCAACTGTGACAATGTGACCTGAAATAGGTTAGGAACCACTTTTATTCAATATAATATACACAACGGATATAAACAATATAATACACACAGTTCAACATAAGCAAAGTATAATATAGACACGGTATAACATACAGAGTATAACATGGCAGCTAATAAGACAAACATACACACAGTATGCATGGAACACGGTATATCATCTCCCCAGGGGTCAGCGCGCCCCACGCACAATACTCATACATCACACACAACGTATTAAATTATCACACTGGCTTCGTATAGTGATAACTCTCACTAAAATACTAATTCTACCAGCACAAACTTTCACTTACTCTGGTGAGAAAGCGCCGAATGACCCCTGCGGGTTTAGCGAGTCATGTATAATAATAATTTATTACTATTTATTATTATTATTATTATTATTATTATTATTATTATTATTATTATTAAGAGATAATTCCAGAAAATGTTTACCCTATATACTTCATATATTTTGTTCACAGTTAATATACCTGTCGAGATATGTGCTAAAGTATCGGTATCGCTGTATGTCGGCCGATATATAGCGTTATTTTTTAAAACATTAATTTTACATGCGAGCTTAAAAATGTTCAACGCACCACCTCACGACTGTGAGGGTTACCCCCCCCCCACACACACACACACGCATGCATATACTTACTTAGCTACAACAGGCCTAGTGTCTAATCGACATGTGCCTAGGATAAAATGGTAACTAACACGTGAAGCAGTATCGCTAAACAGTGCTCCCAGGATTTAGTGTTCTAATGGCTGTCCTAAGATATTATTAGCGGTCATCGTACGTGAGTGAATCAGTGAACATACCTACAAGAGTGTAATAGCTTTCAAGAGTGCGAATAATGTGATAAGATCAAGAATTTTACAATTTAAATTTGAATGAATGTTGAGTGAGGGAGGGTAGCAGTCAGCTGATGAGGCTGCTGGCTGCAGTGTTGACACAAAATATACAAACATATTAATTGGGTTAACGGTGTGATCTGAAATATTAACAAATACAGATATTGGTTATAGCAGCAGTGTAGTGATAAGGTCATAAACGAGTGATTAAGTAAATACTGAAAGTAAGAAAAAATTAGTCAATCCCCAGCTGTTGGTGTTGTGAATGTAGTTAATATCATCAGATTTGTTATGACCACAATACTGTACTAAAGAAAAAAGAGTGAATACCAAGTCTTAAAAGAAAAAGAAAATAATAACTTGAATGCATGATAAAGTTCCTGAAGGAGTTACAAAGTGAAGGAGTTGATAGCAGCCGACCAGCAGGAACCTCCACTGTGCAGACATCACTTGCCTATGTGTGGTTAGCTTTTGGTTGATGTCTAAAGTGTCAGTGTCTCGCCCTGCTGGTTGTATGTTATACCATCACTCTCTCCCTAACTTTCAGTGCCAGGAGATAGATAGGGGTAACCCTGATAATGTTTAGTAAATTATCTAAATATCTTCAGAAGAGTTGTGTAGCCAAGTGACCCCCCCCCCCGTCTTTCTGACAGCGACAAGCTAGTAAACAAGTACACATACATACAAACACACGTGTTCACCAGTAATTATTATTATTATAGTAAATATTAGTGTATATTAATAAGGAATTAAGTGAGAAATAATTCTATAATTTTCAAAAAAGTAACGTAGCCTAGAGTGCAAAGATCCGGGCCGGAAGAGTACCGGTGAACCAAGAACAACAACAATAGAGTGTTAACGTGACCCACCCCACTCTTTTTCAAAGAACGACAAGCTAATAAACACACACAAACACAAGTGTACACAGTAAATATTATAGTATATATTAGTGTATATTAATAAGGAATTGATTGTGAAATAATTCTATAATCTTCAAAAGAGTAGCGTAGCCTAGTGTGATATATGAACCCCCCCTTTTTTAGACTAAAAAGCGCGCGCGCACGCACACACACGCACATATACATACACACACGCACATATACATACACACACACACATATACATACACACACGCACATATACATACACACACACACATATACACACACATATACACACACATATACACACATATACACACATATACACATATACACACACATATACACACACATATACACACACATATACACACATACACACACACACACACACACACACACACACACACACACACACACACACACACACACACACACACACACACACACACACACACACACACACACACACACACACACACATAAACCTAACCTAACACATTAGCTCATAAATCCCCCACCACACACATTTTTAAGATAAGCTGAAGCAGCTAGAACATCCCAACAGGATAAAAAAAAATGGGATCTCAAAAGGGAGGACGTAAAGGCAAGGGAACCGATGATGGCTGGTCGAAAAAGGAAGAATGGGTAGAACGGCTCAAGAACAAAATGGAACAATGGGAGAAAACGTTAAATGAGCTTTGCAATAACATATTAGAGCAAATATCTGCAGAGAGAAAGAAGTGGGAATCACGTGCTGTAGTAGCTGAGGCAAAGATACAGAGATTGGAGGAAGAAATGGATGTGCTGAAACAGGATCTAAAGATGAGGTCCGAAAGGAGCAAGATGACTGAAATGGGAACATCAGCAGGCAGCGAGGGGACTGAAGGAGGGGATGGAGCTAAGCAGTCTTTTGCAGCAGTAATATCAGGCCATCATGGTGTCTGGGAGATGATTAGGGAAACAGCAAAGGAGATGTTTAATTCAGATCCAGAGATACAGAGGGAAAAGAAATGGGAAGAGGAGAAGGAGAGGTCAATAATTATTCATGGGCTTCAGGAGGCTGAAGAGAAGACCTATGATGAAAGAAAGCATTTGGAGAAAACAGAGATTAAGAACATCATTGTAATAACAGGAGAGAGGGACATGTCTCAGGTAGAAAATTTTCAGACTTGGGGGGGGGGGGATTCGATGGAAAAAAAATCGACCAATCAGATTGACATTCAAGACAGATGTGGTACAGAACAGGATACTACAACAGAAACCACTGTTAAAGGACTCTCCAGATTATCAAAAAGTGTTCCTCAATCGAGACAGAACACGGAAGGAAAGGGAACTGAAAGTGAGAGCAAGACAAAACCAGTGGAAGGAAAATGAGACAGGACAGGCAACGACAGACAGGAAAGCTCAGCCTTTGGGGGAACATCAAACACAAATGCTTACAGAAACCTCTCAACCCCTGTCACCACATATCAGCCAAACACAGTAAACAGAAACGAACCTCACTCCATAGCCACCACCCCCCTAAGCACTAATTCCACAATCACAGCAGCCTCCCATAATATTGTGCCCTGCCTCCCACTTTCCCAGCCTGCACCTTCCTCTTCCATCTCCCAAAACACAGTAATGGAAAGGAAGCTAAAGGTATGGTACACCAATGCAGATGGAATAACAAATAAGAGTGAAGAGTGGCAAGAATGCATCATTGATGCATCACCTGACATCATAGCACTAACAGAGACAAAACTTACAGGGATGATAACAGATGCAATTTTTCCACCTGGATATCAGATTATGAGGAAAGACAGAGAAAACAGAGGAGGGAAAGAAGTAGCATGGCTCATAAAAAACCAGTGGAGTTTTGAGGAGATGTGAGGAATGGAAAGAAGGGAAACAGACGACTTCATCATAGGAACACTTCAGACTGGGGGTCCAAAGGTGATGATAGCAGTGATGTATAACCCACCACTTAACAGGAGGAGAACAAGAGAAGAGTATGATGTGCAAAATAGGGCAATGGTGGATACACTATATGAAGTGGCCAGGAGGGCTCATACGGGTAGGACAAAATTGCTTATAATGGGGGATTTCAATCATAAAGAGATTGACTGGGAAAACCTATAGCCACATGGGGGACCAGAAACATGGAGGGCTAAGATGTTGGAGACGGTATTGGAGAACTTTATGCATCAACATATTAGGGATACAACCAGAGAAAGAGGAGAGGATGTTGCAGCAAGGCTGGATCTCATATTCACCTTGAATAGTTCAGACAGAGGGGATATCACCCATGAAAGACCCCTTGGTGCTAGAGATCATGATGTCCTGAGTTTTGAATATATTGTAGAGTTAACAGTGGAGAATGCAGCAGCACGAGAACAAAGAGAGAAACCGAACTTCAAAAAGGGGACTACATAGGAATGAGAAGTTTCCTGCATGAAGTGCAGTGGGAAAGAGAACTAGATGGAAAGACAGTAAATGAAATGATGGAAATAGTGACCACTAAGTGCAGGGAGGCAGAGAAAAGGTTCATACCAAAGGGCAACAGAAAAAAAGAGTAAGATCAGAATGAGCCCATGGTTTAATTGGAGGTGTAAAGAGGCCAAAGCCAAGTGTGCTAGAGCATAGAAAAGGTATTGAAGGCAAGGGACTCAAGAAAACAAGGAGCTGAGCAGAAGAACCAGAAACTAATATGCAGGGATAAGGAGAGAGGCCCAGAGGCAATACGAGAACGACATAGCATCAAAAGCCAAATCTGAACCAAAGTTGTTATACAGTCACATTGGGAGAAAAACAACAGTCAAGGACCAGGTAATCAGGCTGAGGAAAGAAGGAGGGGAGCTGACGAAGAGTGACCAAGAAGTATGTGATTAACTAAAAAGATTTAGAGAAGTATTCACAATAGAGTCAGGAATGCTTCCAGCGAACTGTGGAGGTAGGGTGCACCAGCAGGTGCTGGACACAATACACATAACCAAGGTAGAGGTGAAGAAACTGCTAGACGAACTCAATACCTCAAAGGCGGTGGGCCCAGATAATATATATCCGTGGATACTGAGAGGGAGCAGAGGAACTGTGTGTGCCCTTAGCAGCAATCTTCAGTAAATCTATCAAAACAGGGCAGTTGCCTGAGGCGTGGAAGACAGCACATGTAGTTCCAATTTTTAAGAAAGGGGACAGACAGACAGCATTAAACTACAGACCAGTGTCACTGACTTGTATAGTATGTAAAGTCATGGAAAAGATTATCAGGAGAAAAGTGGTGGAACACATTGAAAAGATTGGGCTCATACATGACAGCCAGCACGGCTTCAGAGATGGGAAATCCTGTGTCACAAATCTACTTGAGTTCTACGATAAGGTAACAGAAGAAAGACAGGAGAGAGAGGGATGGGTAGATTGCATCTTTTTCGACTGCAAGGCTTTTGACACAGTACCACACAAGAGACTGGTGCAAAAATTAAGAGGAGCAGGCAGGAATAACGGGGAAAGTACTGCAATGGATCAGGGAATACCTGACAGGAAGGAAACAACGAGCGTTGGTACGTGCTGAAGTGTCGGAGTGGGCGAATGTGTCGAGTGGGTTTCCACAAGGCTCAGTCCCAGGCCCAGTGCTGTTTCTTGTATACGTGAATGACATGGTGGAAGGAATAGATTCAGAAGTGTCACTGTTCGCTGATGATGTGAAACTGATGAGGAGAATACAAGTGGGCGAGGATCAGTTAAGATTACAAGGGGATCTGGACAAACTACAAGTGTGGTCCGACAAATGGCTCCTGGAGTTTAACCCCAGTAAGTGTAAGGTCATGAAGATTGGGGAAGGACACAGAAGACCGCAGACGGAGTACAGGTTAGGAAGCCAACAGCTGCAAACGTTAATGAAAAAGGATCTTGGGGTAAGCATTATAACGAACATGTCCCCTGAGGCACACATCAATCAAATAACTGCTGCAGCATATGGAAGATTGGCAAACCTGAGATTGGCGTTTAGACATCTGAGTAAGGAGTCATTCACGACATTGTACACCGTGTAAGTAAGGCCTATACTGGAATATGCAGCGCCAGTATGGAACCCTCACTTAGTCAAACACGTCACGAAATTGGAGAAAGTGCAAAAATTTGCAACACGATTAGTCCCGGAACTGAGGGGTATGTCTTATGAGGAGAGGTTAAGGGAACTCAACCTGATGACACTAGAGGATAGGAGGGATGGAGGGGACATGATAACAACGTATAAAATACTAAGAGGCATTGACAAGGTAGACAAGGATCGAATGTTTCAGAGATGGGATACAGAAACAAGGGGACACAATTGGAAGCTGAAAACCCAGATGAGTCATAGGGATGTTAGGAAGTATTTTTTTAGTCTTAGATTTGTCAGGAACTGGAATAATCTGGAGAGTGAAGTAGTGGAAGCAAGTTCCATAAATAGCTTTAAGAAGAGGTATGACAAAGATCATGGAGCAGGGAGAGAGTGAATTAGTATCGACCAGTGAAGAGGAGGGGCCAGGAGCTATGACTCGACCCCTGCAACCAAAAATAGGTGAGTAGACACACACACACACACACACACACACAAACACACAAACACACACACACACACACACACAAGTTAGTATACACAGTCACACTATCGACAAGTGCCTTTTGGCATCCAGTAACTAAAACAAAGGCCAAGTAATGGCAGTATCTTCTCAGAGAAATTATGTTATTTAATATTTAACCTTACTGCGTTATTTAACACCCATTGTGCAATAAGCATTCCCTTATATAATGAACGTAGTCATTATAATTATAAAAAATATCGGTATCGGCAGAAAATTGGGTACTGGTATCGGAAAAAAATGGTATCGTCCGATCTTACATCATGATCACATTTGTCGAAAATATTTACAAAATCTATATATCACTTGTGCATTTTGTTTTCCAGAGTATCCAAGACCATGTGGTAATGGTCGAGCAACTGCGAGAGTCATCAGGAGCGGCTTCCACCCCACGTGGCTCTGGTATGTACACTTGTGAATCAGTGTGTTCAGTAATGTTAAAACTTTCTCAAAGATAATGACAACGTGGGATCTCGGTGCTATTGGTCTACAGTTGTTTGCGTTTACTTTACTGTCACCTTTGTAAAGTAGGGTTACATTCGTGGTTTTTAATTGCTGTGGGATGACTCCTATGTCTAGACTATTTCTGTAAAATATTGCGCGTGAGTTTGTTTTTTTCAATTCTTGATGCCTTGGCCAGGGGCAGTTGCATGAGCGTATATATACTATCACTGAATTCAAGTTCGAGTGAGGTTAGTGTTATGTCGGAAATTCTGGAGAATGTCGGCAGTTTTGAGCTTCAGTCATGAAAAAAGAAATATTTGGATTGTCAGTCTTTGGTCTGATTAATATCTCACCGAACATGGAGTTGTACTATGACTTCAACATTTCGCTCATTTCTTAGCTGTCTTCAGTATAAGTTCCATCTTCTTTAAGCATGAGATATCAGTTTTGTATGAAAGTTTTTTTTTTTTTTTAATTTCAATAGTAGCTTTTTGCTCCATCTGTCTCCTGGACTCTGAATGATTCATTCAGTAGGAAATCAGTATTTTCCATTTATCTAACCAGCCATTTCTTCTCGTTCTTGAGAAAATTTGCAGCCTTGGAGATGCTCTGTGATTCTTTACCTTTGACTGTAGAGGTAACGTCTCTATCTTGCATCTCCTCTTACTGCTGCTGTGTGTGTGGAGGATACGTTGAGTGCCTTAAGCTTATCCTCTTCATATACTGGCTCATTCCCATGTTGCTCAGACATATAACACATACCACCACCTATTATCATCCCTACCCGCCACTACTACTATCACCACTACCATCCATATTACCTACCACT
The DNA here is from genome assembly GCF_038502225.1 of Cherax quadricarinatus. NCBI lineage: Eukaryota > Metazoa > Arthropoda > Malacostraca > Decapoda > Parastacidae > Cherax > Cherax quadricarinatus. The sequence goes on from NC_091292.1 coordinate 55,040,350, forward strand.
ACCACCACCATTACCCGTTACTATCATCACCATTACCCACCATTTCTACCATTACCCACCACTACCATTACCCACCACTATTACCCACCACAACTACCACTACCATTACCCACCACTACTATTACCCACCACTATTATTACCCACCACTACCATTACTCACACTACTATTACCCACCACTACTATTACCCACCACTACTATTACCCACCACTACTACGACCACCTAGCACTAATTACAACAAAGTATATAAAGGTCAGTGTAGGGAGACGCTCCACAGTCACAAGCGTCAGCTAGCAAGAAGGGTGCCTCAACTACGCCAGCTACCGGAGTACCAGACCTTAATGCTCTTGAGTGGGATGGCACCTTATTCACCCAGTTCCTTCCCCCTTCACTCATCCCCTGGTTAGGAGGAAACTTGTATGGGAGGAATTGTCGGGGATGAGGTGTGCCTCGACTCAATGGTGAGCCCCATTAACAATAGACGAGATAATCAGGGAATTGGTGGAGGTGAGGGTAAGGGGTCCAGGACAGGAGTGATAGTGGGGGATGGGGGTCCAGTGGGGGTTGGAGGAGTGACAGGAGGTCAAGGGAGAGGGAGGGGGGGGATGAGCCGAAAGTTGTAATTGATGTGAAAGTTGAGCTGACTGTTTATTCTGGTTGATAAGTCAGCATCACCTCTCAGCTGACTCCTTCCCTCCGCCCCCCCCCCCTGCCAGGAGGCTGTGTCTACCAGCACACAGCCTCCAAATTCTGAACCAGTCTTGAAAAAAATGCACTCTCGAAATAGAACAAAACGCCCGCGCCGCCAGACGTAAGCCAATCGAAAATAAATGTATATTAAATTCATAGTTCATTTCGAGCAAGCACAAATGCAACGAGTGCAATTGCTATGAAGCTAGCTGCCTTAATGATATAAGAAGTTGATCTGTGACGTGTACTGTTGTTGCTCGCAGGACTACACCCACCACAACCTGCAGAAACTGATTTATTCTACTCTTGAAGACTACATGTATTCTCATATCTCCTTGGTTGATCAGGCCTTCAGTCGGGAGGTCGGGTGTAAGAGGACTGGAATGGGCAGTGAACTCTGAAATCGATTTTAGGTAACTTTAAGAACTCTATGGGTTCTGAAAGGTGCAGAAATACTGCAAGATCCACCAGTAAAAATCGTATGTGGTCGCTGAGGACACCTTTCAATTACTCCTCTAATGAAAATTTCAGAAAATAAAACAGGAATGGAGTATAAAACATGCCCAAACCACTCCTATGCCAGGGACACAGGAGTGATAATATCAGATTTTATGTTAAATGATCACTACAGTATTACTCTCAGCTGAAAAAAAGGATAGGCTGGAAAACTGAACACTTCAAAACTATGGAGATGCCAAGCTAATGATGTTTTTGTTAAGCAATTTGTTCTCCCCATACCAGAATATTGCTCTCTACTAAGAGCCCCTTTTAAAGAAGGCAAAGTCGCAGATTCTGGAAATGTACTGAGAACCTTCATTGCCCGTATAATTTCAGCAAGAACTTAAACTACTGGGAACACCTGAAGTTTCTTGAATTACAGTTCCTAAAATGTAGGCTAGAAAGATGTGTCGCAATTTATACCTGGAAATTTCGGAAGGGATTAGCGCCAAATCTCCAGAGTGAAATTACTCTCTACGACATCAAGAGACCAATGGTGTAAAATACTCAAAGTGAAGAGCAAGGGCGAAATGAGTATACTAAGAGATAATATGCGTCAAGGAACCACGACTTATCAACGCTCTTCTTCCTTCATATATAAGGGGAATTACCAAAAAGCCTAGCGTCTTTTAAGAGGAACTTAACTTGGTCAGTTCCTCATCTGCTGGGCTGTGATACCTACTTTGGACTGCGTGTGCCAGCACCAATAGCTTGATTGATCAGGCTATCAACCAGGAACACACTGAATTGTCTACAGGCTACAGATACTGGACTGATCAGGGACTGCCTTGAGGCACAATACCGTGGCTGGAACAATACACAGATAACCCGTACATAGGAGAGAGAAGCTTACGACGACGTTCCTGTCCGACTTGAACCATTTACAAAGTCACACAGTGTGTCTTTGTAAATGGTCCAAGTCGGACCGAAACGTCGTCGTAAGCTCCTCTCTCCTATGTGTGGGTTATTTGTGTACTGGCTATGAAGTATGCTCTGAACTGTCCACTGGCAGTCTGAGGACAATAATACAGAACGAACTACACCCGAACTCTGTATACTTGTACATCAGTGGTATACAATACCGACAAGATGAAGAACCTGATGAAGAGGCTTGACAACGGTGCTCTTCACCATCTCCAAGGACGAGGGACTGATTACCTCATCTTTTGTATACAATTCATCACAGTATGTCCTTGTGTTGGCGAAACGTCTACATAAAAAGATACCCAGATGTTGCATATGTGTCCAATTCATCTATATAATTGTAGCAATTTGCAGGTATAGCTTATGATGTCTCTCCCGCACTGTAACAGCTTTAGGCGTTCCCATTTAAGATGACACGGAAGTTATGTTGGTAGATAAAACACATGCGCAGTGCTCTGAATATTTAATTTGCATTACGTATCACACTAGGAATTTTATAAAGGCTTTATAAAATAAAACTTCTGGCGAGCGAAACGTAGCGTAAATAAAATATCCAGAATGTTGCATACGTGTCCACTTAACCACAGCACATTGTGGGTATTTTTCTACCTGTCATAGTCAATTTTGAAAAGAATTTTTTCATTACTAATGGACTTATACCTTTGATATACCATGGCCCGGCCATGGGCCAGGCTTGTCTGGTGCTTGCCTGGTCAACCAGGCTGTTGCTGCTGGAGGCACCCTGCCCCCACATATCCATCACAGTCTGATTGATCTGGCACCTGGTGAAGATACTTGTCTAGTTTCCTCTTGAAGGCTTCTACACTTGTTCCAGTAGTGTTTCTGATATCTTCTGGTAAGATGTTGAACAGTATGGGACCCCGGATGTTGATACAGTGTTCCCTTATTGTCCCCACCGCACCCCTGCTCCTCACTGGGTTTATTTTACACTTCCTCACATATCTCTCATATGTTGTTATGGCAGTGTGCAGATTTGGGACCAAGCCCTCGGGTACCTTCCAGGTATATATTATCATGTACCTCTCTCTCCTCCGCTCCAATGAGTACATGTTCAAGACTTGCAGGCGTTCCCAGTAGTTTAGGTGCTTTACTGGCTCAGTGTGAGTTGTAAACGATCCCTGTATTTGTTCCAGCTCCGATATTTCTCCTGCCTTGAACGGGGCCGTCAGCACTGAGCAATATTCTAAGTGAGGGAGCACTAGCGATTTTAAGAGTGCCATCATCGGCATTATTTCCCTTGTTTTGAAAGTTCTCAATACCCACCCCGTCATCTTCCTGGCTGTCGTGATTACAATGACTCCAGGCTGAGGGAATGATTACCTCAAACTTACCTTCTGATCTTCACCATTCTTCTTTGTATTGGACTGATGAAGCCACAGTGTGGCGAAACGTCTCCACAATAATGATACCCAAGTGTTGTACTTGTGTCTAATTTATGAACTCGTCGGTTCTCTGAACCGTTTATCTACATACGTGTAAGAGGCCGCAAGAAGCAAGGTTGACATGGCAACAACATACAAGATACTTAGGAACTCGGTAAAGCGGAGAGTAACAATGTGAGAAAAGGGTATTAGGAGCACGGGAAACACTTTAATACGTTAAGGACGCAAATAAGCCAAGGAAGTCAGGAATTACAACTGCTTACACGAAGTGGTTTACCTTTGATGAGTTCCCAGAGTTTTTCCACTCACAAAGCCCGGCTTTGGGCCAGGCTCGACTGGTGCAAACGTCATACACAGCTTTAAGAATAGTTGCAACAGGTCACATGAAGCAGAGAATTAGAGAACTCGGCCGTGCGCAGTTAAAAGACGAGACCAGGAGCTGAGACTCAACTCTTGCAACCATAACTGAACACACACACACACACACACACACGAAGTGCAGTGACCAAAAGACTCGGCAGACGATGCAGCATCCCCCCAATGAAAAGCAGGGGTATCACTAGCACGTTAAGAGACCATACAATAAGTGTCAGGGGCCCGAGACTGTTCAACTGCCTCCCAGCACACATAAGGGGGATTACCAACAGACCCCTGGCAGTCTTCAAGCTGGCACTGGACAAGCACCTAA